>NC_056739.1:1461251982-1461287012 GCF_019279795.1 Protopterus annectens
AATACTTACAGAATATGACAGATTGTTCTGATGCATTTCAAAAAAACATCAGTAGTCACTGTTATCCAAAAGTAAGCTGCTTGAGTTTACCTGGCTACTGAGTTATGCTAATGGCTTGATATCATATTTTTTTGAAACAAGCAGACAAGCTAGTTCTAGAGAGAATGAGGTGATATAGGGAAAAGGGATCCTATTCCCGTGCAAAATTCTGAAGAAAATCAGTTTGTTATATTTCTAGTATGGATCCTACCAGTTGTAGCTCTGGAATTATTACCATAGCATAGAAGTAAACATTTTTGACTGTATAATAAACAAAACCATCTGCATGAATGTGGACTGCAGAAAAGACAACAATTGTCCCTGTCTGCCTTCCAATGTATATATTTGTTTGTGGTTACCAGGAGATGGTGGCGTTAATAGCTTGGTATGGCTTAAATAGCTCACTGCCATCAAACGGGTAAATGCCTTAAATCACACTCCGTATTCAGTTAATTATCCAGTTTCTCCAACCACCTATAGCTCATTGAACTGCATAGCTCTCACCAGTGCCCCGAACTCTAACCCTAAAACCCCTGCCAGTCTTTTAACCCTAACTGCAGCATCTCTCCTGCTTGCTAACACATGGGAGTCCCTGATCCCAACTTAAAACCTAAAACTCCGCCTCCTACCCATAACCCTAAACTCCCTCCTGTTCCTTAAAACCCAAACTCCCTTTAAAGGTCACCCCTCAACCCCCTGCAATCTCCTGTGCTCCCTAAACCTACATCCTCATCTCTTGAAGTTATTCCCCTGGGAGATCCTAATTTACACTTTCCCTACCCATCTCGAGCTCCCTGCTCCATAACTGCTGCTTAGCTTGTTTGAGCTAAAGCTGCTGTGTTCAGGTGAGGTACATGTGGCAGTCCCTGGCATTTCATTTCAGCTAGCTGCGCCAAGCACATGAACATGCAGTCAAGTCTGTCCAGTGAGTGGTGGCAGGCATATGCAGCTTACAAGACACCCATGTCCCTTAGCTTTGAGATAGAAGTCTTTGAGCACCTGGGACTCTTGGTGTGTGTTGTAGTAGGTCAGTTTGTTTGTCTATTTAGCTAGTAAATTAACTGGGCCACTAAGACACTTTTCAGTCACAGAAGCAAGTTACATTTAAAACAACAAAAGATAATGGTCAAAAATCTTTGAGGAAAATTTATAATTTAAAAATAAACTATACTATCAACAAGTAGCAGGTTGTGGTACCTTTCTTTCAAATTAATAGTCTTATAGCAGAATGCAGAGAACTGTTAGAAGTGATTTTTTAATTTAAGAGCACCAAAACATTAACAAGAATTCTTCACCTTTAAAAAAAATCTAACTTGTAGCTATGAACGGAGAAGGAATTCAAGCCAACTGATCTAGATTCTTGGTATGACAGAGCTGCGGTGATTAGGCTCAAAAACAGAACATGTGCAAATGTGGTTGGCCAAAGACTGTTTTTTGACCTAAGAGGCAGTAAAGATTGTGCAAAGGGTTCTTGTGTAATAGTCTTCAGTGTGAGCACTCTTGAAAGTAATCTTGCAGCTGTCCATCTCCAGTAATGGCACACCAGCACTTTTCTTTAAAGCAAACAGGCCGGAGGATAGTAGGGTGGTGGTAGGTACATGATGGGGCATTTTTGATTAATTTTGAACCTTTCATTTCTCTTTCTGATGTTATTAGGGGATGTATTCAATACTGGCTTCTTGTTACAGGTTGGTAATTGATTGTGACTGAGATAGCACTTTGTGTGAATGTTGTTTGCAATTTCGCATTTTGTGGTGAAACATATGCTAGTATGCTGCACAAGCCTTGTATTTTCTTTTGCTTTGTTTATTTGATTATGTTTTTGTTTACATTTGCTGCATTTTGTTTCCTAAATAAGGCTGGTGGTGTACTGCAAAACAAAACAAAATGACTTGAAGACTAGTGCAAGCTATAAGAAACTTCAACCTATAGTAGATTGGTAGTCCACTAGTCTAGATAGCATTAAGCAGTAATGCCTCACTTTATAGGCACCTTGCATAAAACTGCAGATTTTTATTAGTGATATATGAATTTACTGCACATTACTGTCTCATGGTAACTACATATGAAGATTATAAACAATAACTAGAAACCTCTAACCCAGTGTCATCCTTTCTTCTACTGTTAGTAAGTTATTAATGTTATAATGTGGAAAGCATGGAGCATATTTTATGTTCTACTTCATGAATGTGAAGAGAAAAACATAACACAGAATCAGTGTGCATCAATCCACATCCCAGATACCAGTAACTGTATACTAAACCAAAGAGTGAAAAGGTCACACACACAAACCAATTAGTAAAAGTACAAGAAAACCTAGCTAAGCCAGTTTTCACTGTGTGATACCTTAAGTCTCCTGTAATAGAGGCCCATGGGATATATGCAAATCCACCACTTAAGGTCATCAAGTATTTCAGCTACATAGCTTCTGAATGTCCATGACTTTTTACTTTGTCTTTTTAAGCTTTTATGGATACATCAGGCCAATAAACTAGATACATATTTAAAAGCACTTCCATCTTTTGCACAAATATACAATGCAATATTCTCAAAAGTAAGTCTAGCATCAGTACAAATTATCATTTCTTTGTTTAGCTTATATTAATCTTAATACCTGTAAGTTTCAGGCCAAGAGTAAATTGTGATAAATTTGTTGGACTAAACTGAGACCCAAACCCCAAAATAAACAATACGTAATACGTAATTTAGGTACTATGGTTGAAGAGCGAAAGAGTTTATCAGTGTGAAAAGAAGTGGACATACTACAGACCCCTGAGGAATGTTGCTTTTAATATGTGAACATAATTGTTTTTTTTCAAGGAAAACACTGAAACTCTATGCTCTGGAGAGCTAGCAAATCCAATGCTAGTGTTGAGTTTTTAATGAATGCAGTTTCTAAAGTTATGCAAGTTTTAATGACTGTTATTTCTATTAATGCATATTTTCCCATTTGTTTATTTACTTAGTGATGCCATATTTTATGCTACTCTATGAAGCTAGGTCAGTGATTTTTCTGCATTAGATTTTGCATAGAGTAAGATTTGTGCTTTGAAACCAGTAAACCATTTTAATCTGGTGCCTACTTTTCCACTTGCTGGTTTGGTTTAAAGAAAGTTTTTGCTGCACCTTACTTGGTTGCTAAGTTTTAGGACTGGAATAGTGCTGGATCATTGTGTGGATTTACTGTTAGTAATGGAAGCCCATACAGTGAAAGGCCCTGAAGTAACTCTAAAAGATTCACAGAAAGAAAAGTCTTTGTAAGGTCACCACTGAGCTCACCAATATTTGGAAATCTGTAAATGGTGTAAGTGAAAGAAGAGTAGGATGAGGGGGGTGTACTAAGCTTCTTCCCATAGTCATTATGTTAGTCACTTGTTAGTCACTGTTTGAGGCTTGTGTGTGTACTTTTAACTACATAACTACCATTTTTCCAGAAAGTTGGACGAGTGAGATAAAGGAATACACCTATAGGAATATAAAATGGTTTTGATTCTCTTTTAGAAATTTGTGTTATCATCACTTCACATTTATAACCAGTTTCTTGAACATTTCAAATAGTATTCTAGTTCAGAGCTATAGTCTCATGCTATATCTTGCTCTTTATAGGCAGCAGTGCCTTTAAGTACAAACTTTGCCAGTTATAGTATTGCTCCTAGTAACCTGAGATGTGTGATTCTTTATTTTCTATGACATTTGTGCAGGTGCTCTGCCTTTATCGCTATCATGCTTCGCCTGTGTCATGCTTGATAAAAGAGTATGAACCATGTACTAATACTATTGGCCAGATTCAATAAAGCCTAAATGGTCCATTTACACTATGTGCAGAGTGGAGTGACACACACACACACACACACACACACACACACACACTGAAGTGCACTGTTTTGATTCAGTAAGTGGCTCTACATGGTGTATAGAGCCGCATAAATAGGGTAAACACAGTGGCATGCCACCACAACATAAGCAGCTGAACTATATGCTAATCAATCATTTCAAAATGGAGGAGCTATTCAAGAAACTATAAAGCAACCATGTAGACTCAGTGCTAGTTTTCTCTGCGAATTTCAAAACCTATTAGAATGCAGCCACAGAAAGGAGGCTACACAGAAAGAATGTTAGGGTTGCTGTTGCTTTAATTCATGCGTCTGTGCAACAGGCTGAAGTCTATGCTGCTGCTGTTAACAGACCAAGGCCAAGAAGGAGAAGAGTTTTCAGACCCCATTTAACTTATCACAGTCTACATGATGTGGAAATTGTAGTGCATTACAGGGTGGATAGAGACACACTACAGGAACTCTGCAACCTCTGTCATCCTCAACTCAGATTCATGGCAAACTGAGGGGGGACGCATACCAGTGGAGACAAAGGTATATGTAGCACTCAGAATTTTAGTTAAAGGAACCTTTCAGAAACCAACAGTCGACATGTTGGGGGTGTTACAGGCATCAGCATCAAGGATCGTCCTTCAGTTCTTGAATGCTATGCTCCAACATGCCAGTGACCCCATATATTTTCCCCAGACTTCTGAGGACAAGGCCATAAATATGTAGGAATTCTACCCTGTAGCACACTACCCTGAAGTAATGGCTGCCATAGATTGCACACATATAGAAATTAAGACACCACCCGGGGAACAGGGAAGGCTCTACATAAGTAGAAAGGGCTTCCACTCTATTAACGAAGTCATGTGTAATGCCAAGGGAATCATATTGAATGTGTGTGCTGGCCACCCAGGCAGTTACCATGACTCACATATCTGGCACACTTCCCAACTCTATCAGATGTTTGTTAAGGGGAATATCTCACAGGGTCATTTACTGGGGGATGCAGGTTATGCACTGGAACTGTGGCTGATGACACCCATCAGAAATGCAGACACCCCCACTAAAGAACCCCATAATGAGGCACACACTCAAACCAGAAATATCCTAGAGTGTGTGTTTGGGCTGCTGAAATCACAGTTCAGGTGCCTAGATAGGTCTGGTGGAGCCCTGGAGTACAATCCACATACATGTAATGAAATATTCACTGCATGTGCTATGCTACACAACATCATCCTAAGAAAACAGCTCAGAAGGATCAACAAAGGGGAGTGGCACACATCCCACCACCAATGGCAAGACCACCACACCCACATGCAGGTGATGAGTCAGAGGGGTAACCAGCAGCTGCTGTGGGAGTAGGCAGGCATAGGCCTGCTCAATATGCCTTCACATTGGATAAAGGGTAACACATAGCACACAAACTCACCACTGAAGGGGCTAAAACCTTCCTCCTATGCATATACATATAGTAACAATAATGCCAGGCAACCTTTACCTACCCATGTGATGGGTGTGTACTGCTAGCATCAGACAGAGTCAGCCCTGAACTAAAACTGCTGCAACTGCTGGATTTACAAGTTAAGTGTTGAACCTGGAGTGTATTGTGAATATCAATGAATGGCATATACTTGCATGTTGTTACTTAGTGATGTAAGCAAGTAAAAGGTGGGTGATATGTACAGAACTTACCTTAACATGTGACAGCAGAGACTTATGTGACTTATATGTGTTAATTATCAAGTAGTAGGCCTCAGGCATCAAAGATTCACACAGTCATAACTCTCAGTACTGATGGTCACCGAATGCCCTCAGTTTAGCACCATATTTTTAGAATGGAAAATCATTAAAGAGAGAAGTTAGAAAGTAATGAGACACATTTCAGTTTCTGACTTCAGAACCCTCACAAGATCATTAACAACACTGATGCAAAAATTGTTTGATTCTATCAACTAACTTTCTAAGACCAATATAAGTCAAAGGTACAATTACTAATTTCAAATCACAAATGCAGATGTACTAAGCACTAAGTCAGCTATGCAGCCTGAGCATCAGACACAAATATTATGTATCCCTGAATCCAAAGGATAGAAAAGAGGGATATGGCACAGTTATCATCACTTGTACTGGGTGTTTTGTGTGGGGGGGGGGCAGGAAGCCTAGACTGACACAAAAGGTTGGTGAGTAAGTGTGTGTGAGTAAAAAAGAGAAGCAGGCAGACATTTGGATAAAATAAATAAATGACCAGTGAGAAAATGAACTTTAAGCTTCACAGCTGAACCATGTAACTGTTATGTGCGTGTCTGTATGGGTCATCCAGGTGAAACTGGTGTGTGAGGGTCTGAATGAACACAGCCAAGCTCTGTGTTAGCTCTACATCTTGGTACATTGGACAAGTTACAGCTGCATATGGTAGAGGTGGCAGTTCATCATTGTCATACCTGGCCATCTGAACTGGCTGTGGCAGGAGTTACACTGGCATATCCACGCTCATGGTCGGATACACTGTTGCTACCTGAAAGTGACTGACGTCTGCTGGATGAACACCCCTCACAAGGATGGTCAGGACCACTACCCCATGGCCTGCTATGTCTGGGTGTGGACACCTCCACCACTGACAGAGCAGTGGAAGTACTACCACTATGGCAGCATGATCAGACACGGTCACATCGGCTAAAGCAGATGATGTGGCTGACCTTCACCCACAAGGATGCTGTCCCTCTTCCAGCAGATGTTCCATAATAGACACTGCCCATTCCAATGTGTCATTCATCCAAGCCACTGAATTAGCAACACGGTGAAGGAAGTCATGCATGTTAGCCTTTGCCACATCTACAACCATAAGCATTTGTCTGGAGGACCTATGGGAATGTGCTTATGCCTCCATGATGGCTCTAAACCTACATTGAGTGGCATGGAAAGACACACCTGCATCAGGTGAAGGATGGACATCAGGCCTCCTCCAAGCACCGCAAACAATACCCTGGGTGGAACTTTGCCTACACTTTGGCTATGGCCAGAGTCAACAGGCACTGAAGGCTAACAACCACACTTCCCTGAAAAGAGTGTCTTACCCTCCACCTGTCCAATATCTGAGGGATCACTGGGGTGGGTTGGCTCAGGCCTACTGGCTGTGTCCAATGAAATTACAGGGGATGGCTGACTGTCAACCTCTGTGTCAGATTAATCTTCTGCATCCCCCAACTGTGCCCTCTTTGTCCACCATCATCATCAGAGTTTGCTGATACTCTGACAACAGGTGGTAAGAGTCCTACACTTCAACTGTCAGGATCATCTGTGATAATAAGCAACAAACACAGGAAATAAATTCATAGCTACACTGCTATAGTCAAATGTATGTTAAAAGACTGACAGTGATGCCACTACTACAGACAGTACAGCAATACACACACCAGTCCTGACACTCACATCACACATATGGATAAAAGTTATATATTTCTTTGAACTGCTCATCGCCACTGACAAAGAAGCTATTTGGCTTACCATGTGCAGTTGATGCTATGCTTCTCATGGATGATGGACCTGGAAGAAGTTAAGCAAAAGTTAAGGACAAATATAATTGCAATTAACAGTAACAGAGAGGGTAATCTTTTTTCCCTTTATATGTCAATTAACTATACTTTCAACAAGAATTTGGAAGGCAAGTCCAACCTAAACCCATGTGTACATAATCAGAATGTGTTGTTAACTATAGCAATCCACAATCCCCCCAAACCAATTTATTGTTAAACAGAACTAATGTATTGCTGTAAATATTTTACTATACAAGAGCATATTAAACAACTGATACTCATAAGCTTACCTGGAAGCTCCTCCAGGGACATACCTTCTGTCCCTGAAACAGTAGCACTAATGTCAAGGGCATGCTGTTCTGCACTTTCCTGGGAGCTGTCTGGTTCCCTGACAGTGGACAGGAACTCTTCCTTTGCTCTTAGTGGTGGCTCTGTAACAGGCCACCCCCCAAGTACCCATCCAATCATGGGCCATTGCAGGTGTTCTCCCCCATGCAGATGCTATCATGTCAGTGACCCTATGGTGCACCAGATCATATGTTTGCCTACTGCATTCACATCAGCAACCATCTACTGCCAGATTTCCATTCTGCCTGACATATCGCCGCATCTCCTCTGAAGCAGAAAGGCACCACAGCTGTGTAAGTATGATAATAAGAGATTATTTGCAAGACATAGAAAGCTAAATATGGGCAACACTGGTATATATCTGATCTTTTCTGTTCTTTCCACAGCTAAAGCTGAACTAGATTTTAATTGCCTGGCTCAAACTGACTGAATGGAGAGACTGAGAGAAGCAAGGGGTATGTATGCAGCACAAGAGAAGTATTATTGCAGCCTTAAAGCTAGATTTTTGTTTTTTTTATGCAATTGTAACAAATTGAGCATGCATATCCTAACTTTAAAAGCAAGCATGCATGTCTTAGTCTGTAGCACAAACCAAATTTAGAGTCAAGCATAAGACTGTAGTCAGAGGTTGTGGGTTCAAATACCATGAGTAACAACTATACAATACTGAATTTCTTTAATAATATTACATAAAATTAAACTCTATACAAATGGTATAAATTATCTGCTATTAATTATAATCTGTATAACTGGATCAAGCATATGTGCAATATATGTGCATTTGAAGGATTACTTTCAGCAAGCTGCAGTTATAGTGTGCAGTTGTTAGGACATATACCTAAATGTATTACTTCAGAAAAAACAGTTCTATAATTGTGTTAATGCATTGCATGCCAGATATGATGGTACTAATTTTATCTCTTTTTTTTCTCTCACTCTACCCCTTATCTCTTTTATATTTTCTATTATGTGGTATCAAAAGGTCTCCATGTCAGCCATTTGTATCAAATCACCAAATGCTTCACAGCATAGTGAAGTAGACCAGCCACAGTGGATCAGGCTGCCAATGCCTCACCAGCTCCAACACTGATGCCCAGCACATCTGGGACACAACCTGGCAGCACTGGCTCTACTGCCCCTGAATACCTTCATGCTCGGGTATTACTGCCCAGCAGCTGGTGCTGTGGTGCCCTTGGGGAGCAGTGGCAGAGGTGGGGATTTCATTACCCACAAGGAGATGCCAGGGTAGGTGCATGCTTGTGCACTGCACCATTGCTGTATGCCCATGCCAGATGGAGAGGCTGCTCTCAATCATGGTATGCAGGGGGAGAAGAGATCAAGGGCTGCAGATGCCACAGGAGCAAGGGACAGTGATGACAGTCCATTGGGTCTAGCTTCTCACTGTCTCCATGTTTGATGGGCATGAGCCTGGGTTGTCCTCTCCCTCATCCCAATCATGGTGTCCCCACAACCTTTGTGTCCCTCACCATTGCTGTGTCTTGTTTGCTTGAATTTACTTCCTCACCTACCCAACATACCTGACCCAGAAAAACCAACAATATCCCTTACCCAGCATTCCTCTCTTACTATATTTAAAAAAAATGGGCACCTGTCCCACAAAACAAATATCATCCCATACATAGCTGTCCATTTCACACAAGTGTCTTCTTGACACACTTGATTCCATCCGGATGGCTGTAGAACATGATTACATTGTTGTTACCCCACTTTATGGTGGTGACAGTCCAACGTCAGGTAATATTCTGCACATATTTTTAGTTTACACTGTTGAAGAAATGGATAGCTATGGTTCTTTCCTAACTTATTTCTTTACATTTCTGTAATGCTTTCCCTTTGTTGTTCACCCTTCCTGCTTCACATTTCACTACTTTCCTATCTACCTCATTTTAACACCTATAATCTGGCCAAAAAATAGAATCACACATCACACATAAGTACCAGAAAAAGCAATGGATCCCTTCACTTTTTGGCCTTTATCTTTGCGTGGAGTTTGGCATCATGTACCAATCCCAAGCATTGGTGAGCAGCTCTACAGTGCTGTGGTTGGCTCCACACAATGTTGCTTAACCATGCTGCACTATGTTAACACACACAATAACATACAATGAATGTACTATAAGGAATAATGCCATTGCATTATCACTGTTTATTTAAAAGTATTACATACAACTGGATACGAGACTAGTATCAACTGGGCTCAAAAAGAAATGAATCAATGCATTTACACCTGCTTTCACAGAGTCAGCTACAGCAGGTATGTTCCATACACTCAGTACTAACTCTCAGAATTTTAGCAATGGGCCCCGCATTTGTGCACTACTTAACTATGTGCAAACAGGGAAAGTAATGGAAATGCGTGCTTCCATTGTGCAAACACATTGTCAAGCATTGTGCAAACCTGTTGCTCACAGCTGCCCTAGGCAAATTCACTATTAGCATGTACTGTTGCTGTTTACTGTCCATTTATTGCTCATGCCATGAAACTACATGGGGACACATAACATACTGAAGGCCCTATCTAGCAATATGTCACATAGGTACAATGCAGCCATGTGTTGTCTCCCCCTATGCACTGCAACCCTGGTCTCTCAGTACTTGTTAACACATATATCAACTACACTACATAAATTAATAACAAATGTGTGGTATGCAATGTACATCAGTATGGTAATTTGCAGAAATAGAACTATTTTCACAGTTGAACATGCCTACACATCCATCAAGTGACCCTGGGAACTATCAGCCCATAATCCTAACCAGCCTTATTTGCAAGGCTAGTGCATGAATCATCATGGAAGTTAAACACAAGGACATAGGCAACCTGCAAACTTTTGACTGACCCACTTTGTTTTTTTTTCTAGGTTAGATCTTGCTCATTAAACCTAGTGGACTTCTTTGAGAATATTACCACAGCCTTGGATGAGGGAAAAACAGTACATACCACCAATCTTGATTTAGCCAAACCATTTAACACAGTTATCCATTCAGGTATCATAGAGAAACTCTCCCATCTGGGGACTAACCCAATACATTACTAGATGGGTAGCCAACTAGCTTACCAACAGAATGCACTCAAGTTCAAGAGTTGACCTGCAGCAGTAGGCCAGTTACAAGTTGACTAGCACATGGATCTGTACTGGGCCCTCTACTGTTTGGAAACAATTTCTCTGAAGTCCAGATGAAGGTAGATAGCCTGTGGCTTACCAGGTTTTCAGATGACTGTAAACTGGTGTAATCATATAGAGCCCCCCCAACAATGTTAACATATTATAGAAGGGACTGACACAGACAGATGATTGGTGCCAAACTCATGGACTGAAATGCAATGCAAAAATGCCTCATTGTCCTCTTTGGCAAAGAAGAATCCCCTGCTAATTATGATATAGATACCACCCCACTAAGCTCAAACTCAGTGGTGTGAGACTTGGGAACACAAGTTGATTCTAATCTAAACTTCGATCACCATGTGTCCATAGTGGTAAGAAAAGCATTCTACATTATGTGCATAAATAAGGGCATCACATCCAAAACCAGGAAAGTCATAGCTCTACTGTACTCTACCCTTATCAGACCAGTAACTGAGTACAATGCTCCCTTCTGTATATACCTCACCAGACACCTGCAGCAACTGGAGAGACCATAGAGGTTTTTGACAAAGAATCCAGGCCCTCCAAAATGTGACATACATGGAAAGACTGAAAGCACTGTCACTGTACTCAGTATCATACAGGCTGCTGAGAGATGACTTGTGCATGGCCTACTGAGCAGTGTCAGACCCTGCACTACTGGAAGTACTGCACATCTGAAAATCAAATGGGACAAGAATAACTTGCTCCAGGGATCTCAGACTAGCCTGTGACATAAATAGAACATGCTGGAGAGAGAGATACATCTCCCAGCAATTGCTGCTCCTCTGTAATAGACTCCCACTCCATCTGAAGCAGAGCTCCTTAATGACCCTATTCAAGTGCAACCTTGATAACTGGATGGAGAGTGTAAAGTAAATCCATCCCAGGGATGGCACATATGTCCCAAATGGACAGGGGCAGTTGGTGCTGATCACAAAATTGCTCTAGTAACAATAACTATCTAACTATGGTCAATAACGGTACTCAGGTTTTTACACAGCTAGCCTTGTAAAGGCCCTAGGACCATTAGCCTATTAACCTCCTAAGAACTTATGAACCTATGTAGGCCTCTCAACATCTTCTCCCCAGCATCCACTGTTGATGTCATCCACTATAAGTTGCCATGCAGCCTTGTAAAAGTTAAACATGTGCAGTAGTGCTTGCATAGGGATTCTGTTCTTACTGCAGTCAACTGTGTGTGTGTGTGTGTGTGTGTGTGTGTGTGTGTGTGTGTGTGTATGTGAGTCTATTTAATCAGAAGAGCATAAGTCTGTATCCTATAGTTACCCTTCAATCCCATGGATTGACAGTTGCACGTGCATACACATCCATTTCATGCAAGCCTCCCAGCATCTTCTCCAACATCCACTACTGATGTCATCCACTATAAGTTGTCCTGCAGCCTTGTAAAGTTATTCTTGTGCTGTGGCACTTGCGTAAAGTACTGAGTTCTGTAGTCTGTGTACTTACCTAGGTAGGGGTTCTGTTCTCACTGCAGTCAACTGGTGTGTGTGTGTGTGTGTGTGTGTGTGTGTGTGTGTGTATCTAGCCAGAAGCGCATAAGTGTGTATCCTGCAGTTACCACTCCAATTCCATGGATTGACAGTATTTTGACAGTTGCATATGCCTACACATCCATTTCATGCAAGCCTCCCAGCATCTTCTCTCCAGCACACACTGCTGATGTCATCCACTATAAGTTGTCCTGCAGCCTTGCAAAAGATTGACTCGTGCTGTGGCACATGCTTAAAGTACTGAGTTCTGTAGTCAGTGTACCTAGGTAGGGGTTCTGTTCTCACTGCAGTCAACTGGTGTGTGTGTGTGTGTGTGTGTGTGTGTGTGTGTGTGTGTGTGTGTGTGTGTGTGTGTGTGTGTGTGTGCACATGTGGGTGTGGGTGTTTCTCTCATCCAGAAGTGCATAAGTGTGTATTCTACAGTTACCACTCCAATCCCATAAATTGCCACTAACTTGTCAATTGCATGCTTACACATCCATTTCATGCAGGCCTCCCAACATCTTCTCTCCAACATCCATTGCTGATGACATCCACTATAAGTTGTCCTGCAGCCTTGTAAAATTGTGCTGTGGATCTTGTGTAAAGTACTGAGTTCTGTAGTCTGTGCATTTAGATAGGTAGAGGTCCTGTTCTCACCCAGTCAGATGGGTGGGGGGTGTTTGTGCACTTGCTTCATATTAGAGAGAGCCTTTTATACACCAGCAAGTGGGACACAGCTATTATCAGATTCTCCTCAACAGACACTACTGATGTCATCATCTAAGGGTTGTCTGAGGCACACCAAGTCAAACTTGAGGTGTGGCACTTGTCTTAAATACAGAATTCTGTAGTATGTGTACTTTGGTAGGGGTTCTGTTCTCACTACAGTTAACTGGGGTGTGTGTTTGTGCACTTGCTTAACATTAGAGGGAATCTTCTACACCAGCATGTGGGAAACTGCTATTACCATATTCTCCTCAACAGACACTGTTGATGTCATCATCTATAAAGTATTGTCTGAAACACTCCAAGTCAGACTTGAGCTATAGCACTATTAGAAACAGCCTTTTCCACCAGCATGTGGGACACTGCTATTACCATATTCTCCTCATCAGACACTGCTGATGTCATCACCTATATCTGATTTATGGATGTGCACTATTTCCACTAGAGCAGGGTCAGAGACTGGCCTGGATGCCACACAAAAGTCATCTTAATCTATAATCTACAGATTGCAGTGACATGGCTTTTAGTCTATCCACATACATCATAGCATGGTTTGTAGGCCTTGTGTTTTCTTCGTGAGAAACCCATGTGTTCTCTCCAGCTGCTGCATGTAGGTACATGTAAAAGGGAGTATTATACTCTATCAGTGTTCTGATGAGGTTTGACTACAGTGCTGTTATATAATCCTCAGATCTGAATATCATGGCATGACTTATGATGTGCACAACATAAGCTTTGAATACCACTGTGGAGACTTGGTAGTCAAAGTTCAGCTTGCTGTCTATGTGTGTTCCTAGCTCTTGCATTACCGGTTTCAGCATAGTGGGACTGTTGTCAATGCTGTAATTAGCAGGGAATTCCACTTTGCAGAAGGACAAAATGAAGACAATTTTTGCATTTATTTGTAGACCATGTGGGTTTGTCACCAATCATTTATCTGTGTTAGCCCCTCCTGTAGTATGTTATCATCATTGGTGGACTGAATAATTGCACCTAATATTTATTTATTTATTATTTATTTATTTCCAGTTTGATGACAGGGCAAGTCCACTGGGCCAAGCAGAGTCCATTTTTAGTGGCTGCCCGGCGAGAAAAGTTCCAAAAGCAGTTAACAGAATATAACATAAGTAAAGTATGGAATATACAGTATACAAAAGCATATACATATATACATATATATATATATATATATATATATATATATATATATATATATATACAATTTAAAATACAAAATCAGTGAGTATACATTTAAAGAACACAAATTTTAAAATAAAGTCAAAAGTAATACAGATAATATAATTAAAAGTACAAGTCATAACGTGTTTATGCAAGTTTAGTTTGCAAGAATCAGCAAATGCAGTATGCCAAAGGCTGTATAGTTTAGCCTGAACTATTGAGAAATAGAGTCCAAAGAGTAAAGGGCCAAGCACAGATCCCTGGGATACACCAATGGTGACAGCTCTACTGGTACAGGTTGAGTCACAGACTTTCACAGTATATGTTCTGTTAGTGAGACTATTATTTACCCATCTAGTGATATAAAGGTTAATCTCCAGCTGGGAGAGTTTCTCAGTGATACCTGCGTGAGGGATTGAGTCTTAACCCTAGGCCATATCAAGATAGGCAGTATGCACTGCCTTACCTTCATCCAGGCCTTTCACACAGAATTGATGTGCTGTGTCAACATCACAGATCACCTATGGTGTGAGACAGCACATACACCTTCCTGACACAGCTGAATACACACTTCAAAACCCTCCACACAGACTATGCTCCTGTAGAAGGGTATACATCAACATGCATCCACCCTGGTTGGAGGAGACAGCCATTGCATGTATAGGCACATCCTGACTCTTCTCATCTGTGAGGTAGACCAAGACGCTATCATGGACCTTTTCTAAATGGACACTATTAATATCCCAGCTGTGTGCAACAGCCCTGTGTGAGTTGTTAGTGCTACATAATGTCTGTTACATCTGTTAGATGTCCTCAAAGTGGTCATCAAGGGCATGCATGATGACAACACTATCATCCTTTTGAATTTGACAAGTCCAAGGCATTTGAGACAAATCCACACTGAGGTATTCACTCAGCACTGTCAGATGTGTCCATAAACACCTATATCACCAAGTGGGTAGACCAATGGATCACATACGCGGCATTTAAATATGTTGAAATGTGTGAAGTGACCTATATCTCAGGTCCAATCATCAGGTCCGTACATCAGGGATGTCTGTTATGCCCTTTCCTGTCCATTATGTAAGTCACAGATGTCACGAATGACATACACATCCTGTATCCAAATAGCTGTCTGAAGGGTTATAGATTGTGGGCAATCATTGACTCCAACTGTGATATTAGTAAAATACAGACAGTATCAACACACACCAAAGATTGTTGCAGCAACTATGACAACATCTGCAATGAAACAAAACATGGGGATTTGTTAGGTCATAAAAACCAACACATAACCCAAAGATAATGTAGATATCACACCCTATAATTAGACTAATAGGTATGTGACCTGTGTCCTTGGGTAGATGTTATGTGGAATGATCACCAGCATGTGGCCACAGTGTTGGCTACTCCCTTGTATGTAACGCAGCTACTGAGTATGTGAAGGACATCCACATCACAGGCCATAATACCTCCTTAGTTTGCAGCCTTTATTACTCCAGTAACTGAGTACAATGCACCCTTCTTCATGTACCTGTCTACACATCTTTCAGTGATGTGTAACTGAAGTGTACCACCTTTGGAACAGTGAGCTGTCACACATCTTATTGGCCATACCTTGGTATTCTTTTCATTGCATGAAGTTGTTATACCAGATGCATGTGTGATACCTATTCCGATGATGCACACAACACACACACACACACACATATATATATATATATATATATATATATATGTATATATGGAGAGAGAGAGAGAGAGAGAGATATATATGCCATGAACACCAGTCAACTATCCTGTATTGATCATAATGTCACATGCAGGTATAGCAGAGTCCCTCCTAATACTTCCAGCAGATGTTACAGTGTCAGGACACTATGCATGATTACCCCCATAGATTGTTGACATGTCATAGTAGTTGTACAAGTGTGTTTGTGCAGAACCATCTCTGATCACTCAGAATCACATATGTTATTTCGGAGACATGGGATTACTGGTGGGATTATTCTGATATTGCCCGTGAGTGTGCGTGCTTCCTCTACTGTTGACCATGATCCTTTACCTTTGTCCCACTTGTTGGAGACCTCTGCTGAGATTACACTCATATTCAGGTAAAACAGTTTGTACAACTTCACAATATGCACCCTAGCCAATTGTATATTACATCCCTGATAGATATTCTCTGCATTGTTCATGTAAGGATGCTTATCTCACAAAGACATCTTACCCATTGTTATGTCACCTTGTGTGACAGCCACATAATATACATTTTCACTGTGCAGTCCATACCATACCAGACTGATATGTGATTGGTGTTCTTGCTACAATTGTCTTCCATTGACATGCCCTCATCTGTTGTAGATTAGGTTGTTTCACCTGTCCTCTTTCTCTGTGTTCATTTCTACAATTCATCTGAGAGTCACTATTCAATACACACACACTTCCTGAGTGTTAATTTTACATGGTAGTCCATGTACCCTACAGATCATTTAAACAACTTCAGTATAGAATGCGTGGAATGGGATTTCACAATACACTGCACTGTATACACTGTCCTGCATCACTGCACACACATGTACACTCCATGTAGGCTTAGTGGGAAGCCTACATGGAATTTGCTGAATCCCAGGGTATGTTTATATTTACTCTTAATTAATTTGAAATGATGCTGTCCTTTCTTAATCTGTTTAACAGTTATATCATTCTCCTATCATGTTCATTGTGTCTCATCCAGCAGTACTAGATTACCAGTTATGTTTAAAATACTTCCAAGGCCCTTACTTACCTGCTCAAAAGTTATTTGGAACACTTCTGACACTTCCAAATTAGCAAACAAAGGTCTACTGAGTCTCTTTCTTTCTTTCTTTCTGATGGCATATCCAATATGTTCAGTTTGGAGCTTTGTTCATGTACCTTTAATTTCTGACTTGCATCTGGTACAGAAAATAATTTAGCATTTGACATCGTTGAGATGACTTCTTCATCTGTAAGCAGTAGTTAATGGCCTCATCTTATTCAATTTATTCAGATATTGTCACAATAAAAATGCAAACACTGTCTAGCTTTACAGTAATAACCATGCTATTCACCCATTCTTATCAGTCTGTTTCTTAATGAGACCTAGGGCTAGATTCATAAAGGTTACCACAAGGTGTACACCTGATGGTAACCATTTCTGATTCCGAGACAGCTCTACTACAAAGCTTTAGCATGAACATGTGCACCACCATGGTGGGCTGTTTCCTGACCATGCTAAATACTAATAATGCATTTCAGGGGAGGAGCCTATGCTAAGTACACATGTGCTTTACTCCAGAAATGCCCGAGGAGAGGCATTCATGTAGTAAAGTTAGTTATGTCACCCAGGGATTGGTTTTAGGACCACTTCTTTTTGTTATTTACTTCTCTGATGTCAAGGTTGACATTACGGAGCTATGGCTGAACAAGTTTGCAGACAACTGTAAACGTGGATCAGTTATTAACTCCCCATCCGATTTCCACATTCTTTTGGAATGAGTAATATACACCAATAAGTGATGCCTGAACTATAGCCAGAAACTAAAATTTCAAGACATCCAGAATTGTGTTCTTTGGCAAAACTGGGCATCCATGTAGCTACACAAAAAGAATACCCCTTTGAAAGTTGACTCAATCATTAAGGACCTTGGCACTTTCATTGACAATAAACTGCCCTTTGATCATAAATTCACTATTGTTAGAAAATTGGTTAATCTATTCAGGCTAATCACCAAGGGTACTTCTTCCAAATCTAAGGAAGTTAGTGTCCCCCTCCTCTCCAACATCTGCAGGCTCATGAAAGAGTATGTCTCCTTTTTATGTACTTGTCTAAGTATATGGCCTGACTTGAAAGATTGCAGTGTTTCTTCACTATGATAATCAAGGGTATGTCTTCTTCGAGCTTCCAGACTGCCTTAAAGCTCTCTCTCTCTCTCTTTTACATTTTCCTACAAACTCTTATGAGGTGACTTGTGAGGTGTCTAGCCTATGGAGCCTTGTAGGATCCAGTTCTACACAAACTACTGCACACCTGCAAATCTAATAATACTATAAATACCTGCCCAAAAATCTTAAATCCCACTGACTTTTAAGTAAGACCTGCTGGTGAAATTGATATACATCTCAAATAATCCATCTTGTATAGAAAAGACTTCCTTTGGATATATAAAAAAGTTCACTGTCCCTCTTTAAACATAACCTGAATGTATGTATAAGCAGCTGTAATAGAAACTGGGTTTAGACCCACAGGAACTCATTGAAAGGGGTCAAAACTGGGTGTAAATTAAATATGCCAGATTATAAGGAAGGAAGGTAGCTGTTTTATGCTACTGGTCTGGCAAGGCTGAAGTAGCTTGATACAGTGTGCTCTGGGTACACATTTATGCTGTATGGAATTAACATATCATGCCATACAGCTTTTTCAAGAACAAAGAATATTTACTACACATGAATGCCTGATGTAAACTGGGCTTTTTAACTCATAACAGACATACTTTGATTCAGTCTGTTGTCTTTCAAACTGGATCATAAAGTGGGATTTTGAGATAATTTAATACTATGCCAACAAGGAAAAAGGGTTGTGGATGGATGGATATGTATACTACATATTTATCTCCAGAAAATGTTCTGTATCTCTTGAAGCTCTAGTGCACCTTGTTTTCATGACAAATTTATTTCATGGTGATCTTGACTACACTGTCAGTCAGTTTTGTAGACTTTTGGAATTGACACCCAAACATACTCAGAGATAGCATATCAACAGAAAAAACTTCTTCAATGAGATGCAAGGAGTTTCCAAAGCTCCTACTCAAGTACACAACTGAATTGATTTTGCAAGGGTCTCTCAGTGCAGTGACAGTTTTAACACCTCTACAGTAGTGTGGGGGGAGGGGAGTCTTGATTCCTCTTTAACTATAAAAGAAAAAAAATGAACAAAGGCCTGCGATTTAGTTACTTTTCTGGCTGTAGCTGGATAACATATAAGTATAGTGTAAAACAAGGTCTGAGTCAAAAATAAATGAGGGTGATTAGAGACAGAAAAGAAGCAGTTCTTTTACAGAAGGTAAAGAAAATAACAGTGACCCTCCCAAATCCCATTATATGTCAATGGCATGGGAATTCAAAGTTGCTTCCTTATGTCTGGCATGAATTATACAAAGCATTATGGGAAAGAAAAAGGGTTATGTAGAACAAGAACACATTGATACATCAAGCCCCATTAGTGGCTATGTTGTAGAAAACAGGCTAAAATTACAAATAAAGCACTGAGTGATTTTGAGGTGTTAAAATAGGTCAAGAAACAAAGATAAAGTGAAGAAAAACAGATTTTCTTAGTTCTGGGGTGGGGTTTTCCTTTAATAAAAATAAAAATCTGCGATGCAGTGAGGCCAAATATGAGAACCTCTTGATGTTGGTCAAATAGTAGAAACTAAACGGGATTGATATGTCAGATTTATGTGACTAGTTTGAAATTCATGGACCATTTTATAATATTAGATAGCCTTAAACTAAATGTTGATAAAGAAAGATTAATATTATTTATGCAGGTAATGGGAGGATGAGTCAGACTTAAGCTTTTGCAATGGTACAACAGCTGTCCCAGCTCATACCAAACATCAGAGATTACTATGACTTTGTGGATGTTTCAATATTATAATGAAACATGAGATTATTCACTGCTCAGGAAAACATCTTTTAGCTACTGAAGAATTCTGTGAACAAAGCATCTCCACGGAAGTATTATTGTGTGTCTAAGGCCACTTGTACAGCAAGTATATGGTAATAAATATGAGTGTAAAGCTGTAGTGATAATAGGAGAAGAGACCATTAGCATATAATGTGAAAATATTTACAGATGCACTAACTTGATATGACCAGTTTGAGACAGATGCAAGCTACTGAATGTTATTATAGGAAATATCATGTATGTTTATATAGTAAGCCAGAGTTAGCTGATAATTATCATAAACCTTTCTATTTTCAGAAGAAGGTTGCTTTAACAGGAAAAGGTTTGATTTAACAGTTGAACATAAACCATGTGCATATTATTGCTGTGTTGAACAGAAATTACTTCAAGGGACAGAAAGGAGACCTGTTAAGGAATGGTCTGAAGTTTCATAGTATTTTTCAGAGTTACAAGTGTCACAAGAGAAACTGATAGACCTCAAAAAGTAAGCACAACAGGATAGCAAAATGCACCTACTTAAAATGTTACTGTGTAAGGATGACCACATCAGTTGTCAGCAGTGCTCAAAGATGTAGCAGAGCACAATCCATAAAGAGATCAGATTAGTTACATTTAAGGTCTCATGTTCAAGTCAGATAAAATGACTATACATTTCAGATGAGAAAAGTACTTAATTGGACAAAAATGTTGGAGAAGAGAGTAAGAGTAGTACGCAGCTATAAAGTATGGGGCGTGTTCCATAATCAGAGGTTTAAGGATGAAATGTTATCACATGAAGTACCACAAGTACCACACAACAGATTTGGAAGTGATTTGTTACAATTTGGTAATGATCTTTATCCAATATTTGTGGCTAATTACTCAAACTTTCTGGAAATAATATCTTTAAGAGATATAATAAATTAAATTAAAACTGGTGCAATGAAAAGCCTATTTGGTAAATATGAAATTCCAGATACTGTGAGAAAAGAAGATGAGTTTCAAATGAGTAACCAATAGTTACAAAACTGTACAAGAGATTGGTAATTTAAGCATGTAGTAAGAAATCTGAGATATACCCAGAGCACTGAATGGATACAGAGGATGTTAGAAAGCATAGATAGTCTCATATAAGTATATATATTTAACCTTAGACATTTGTATAAAACAACCAGTGATGATTATTTTCTGTTTTTTGTCTCTCTGTCTGCTCCCCATCAGAGTCCTTCTATAGATCTTGAACTGACATTCTTCTAACAGCACAGACCATTTGCTGACTGGGAAAATAGCCAACCAGACATAGCCATTATTCAGGCAGGCAAGGAAGTGTTTTATGCCACACTGTATGTCTTAGCATCTGCTCTGATGTCTAGGGTGAGTCTTGTCCTTGCCTCAGCAGCTTTGAGATTTCACTTTACCTCCTAGCGTGGCGCAAGTCCTTTTTTTAAATCTTTTTCTCTCTCTCATGAGGGATGGATTTAAAATTTTCCAAGAGTGAACTCACAGCCATGCCGCATTGGAGCTTTATAATTTACAGTGCAATGGTCAAAGGCATTTTATTGGCTGAAATGCACACTTGTGCCACCAAAGGGGTCTATACTACTTGCAGCAGCACATATGCATTTCCACTCATGCACAATAAAGGCTGGAGTCATCAGTTTGGCAGAACTACCTACACATCTCCAGTTTAGGGTACATGTTGGACACTCATTCACCACCACAGTGGTGTCATTTCTATGATCAGAATGCTAACCATTTGAAATGTTGGGACCTGCATGAGCAAGTCCTAAAATACAGAGACTGAATGGCAAAAAAGTGGTCTTGTATGTAACAAGTCAGAGATAGCTACTTCTTGGAATATTACCTTTTCTCTAAGCTATACCAGTCTCAGAGTTGGTATATATAACTCCAGGGAGGGTGGAGTGCTTGCCTCCCCACATTTTGGAGTGCAGGGGGAGGCTTGACCCACTACAAAAGACAAGTTTAAAGGAGAAGAGCAATGTTCATGATTTGCTCTTACCCTGCAGTTTTGTTCTTTTTTTTTTTTTTTGCCTGTCTGCATTTGACATCTTGAGTGCATACATTTTAATAGGGAGCTGAAAAGAACATGACCCTTCTACTAGGTATACTACCCTATCTGATGGAAATGAAATAACTTGTTGTATTTATTTTATTTATTTAAATTTGTTAAACAGGATAACACATTTATCCAAATGGGCCTACTTCATGTTCAGCCCAGAAGAGAAGACAATAACATAAAATATATATAAACATTGAAATTCCATAAGACATGAATATTGAATTAAATACGATAATTAATTTAAAAAAACAAGTGAAGCATGAGATAATGATACATCATTACTATAAATAAATTCAATAAATGAAGGTTGTAATTCAGTGATGAAAGGCAGGGTTAAGATGCAAGGCTGTAGAGAGTGAGATGCAGGAGAAAGGGGGGGGGTGAAGCAAGGTCTGTAATGACGGAGGTTACTAATAAATCTATAATTAAATGCATGTCTGAATAATTGCTTCAGGAAAAATGTGCAATTCATTGAGACTTAAGCTGGGTCTTCTAGGGTAGTCAGTTATAAAGCTTTTAAGAGAAGTAAAGCATTGCATAAATCTGATGAAGAGAGATGTACAGATTTGAAATAATGTGACTGTACATATTGTTATGAATCTCAAAATTACAGTAAAAGAAGAAAGGACTGAGTACTAGATTATATACAGTCTTAAAGGTTTTATTGTATAATGTGCATGTATCAGCCCATGGTATACTACTATATTGCAGTGTGTGGAATGTTTGAAAATTTGTGCTGCTACATCAAAGCGATGTAGTATACAGAAATGTAAAGAGATGTATGGCTTTAAAAGAGGCAGCCCTCATGGGATGAGCATTTCCTGTGGTTATCCTTGTGCTGGGAAATGAAGATCATGATGAGTCAACATCTAGCCTGACCCATCCCTCATTACTTTTACCATTCTCACATACTTTATCAGCATCTTACACTCAGCACAATCCAAGCAGCCTTGTATCACTGGTCAACTGTACACAGCAATGAGTTTATGTAGACTGCATGGAGCAATTAAATGTGCTTTTTATTCAGTCTACTGGGAATACCACATGCAGCATATACTGGTGCATTTCCTGAACTGTGAAACTGGCACCATTTAAATGTAACTGATGTGCAAAGCCTTTCCAATGGACCAAATAACTTTCAATAGTAATATATGGAAACATCAAGATATACATAAATAATGTAAATGCAGCACACTCACACACATGCGCGAGCGCACACACACGCACACACACACACACACACACACACACACACACACACACACACACACACACACACACACACACACACACACACACACAGCCCAACAAAAGGAGTTATAATTTTAAACACACATAAAGGGCCTGCCTTAGGATTTACTAAGATTATGGGCAAATGAATTGTTAAATCTGAGCATATATTTAGCTTCCAACTCCTTCCTTAATAAATCATTGTTAAAACAATGATATAGTTTCTTCCCCCAGACTGATGTTACACATGGACATTTAATATCTCACTAGTTACCCTTGAAATATTTGGTTCAATGTTCTTGGTCTGTTTGTGAAATTAGAATAAAAAAACTTTGTTTACAGCTCTTCATTTTTTTAAAATTTCTAATACAATCAGAGTAATCATATCACCAAACAGGTTTTCAATTCTCATTTTTCCTTCAGGCGAGATAGCCTTCTGCACTTAGTAAATGACCTCTCCTAAAATCATGCTCTTTGTGTTTTCCAAACATTAATCTACCAGTTTATTTAGGCATTGCGGAGTGCCTCTGCATCAAATAAGGTTTTACCTAATGTCTCATCACATCTGCAGCAAATGCTGTGCAGGTGATGTTCCTTGGTACTTGACTCTGTGTTGCCTAACTAAACATTCTGTTTCAGGCATAAAATACCTCATATCTTTTCCTGGCTTACTTTGTTTGTAGAGGGAGAAATAAAGTGTTAACACTGGAAAATGCTAACAAAAATATAGTGTATGTCATCATTTTATTTATTTTATTATTTATTTGTTCTTTGATAACCGAAAGTCTGACTGAGCCAATGGCCTATTTTCAGCAGAGGACCAGGAAGAAAAGTTGCACAACAGATTAAAAACATTTAAACAGTAATTCAATAATTATATACAAGGGGAAAAGCCATGCAACAGATTAAATGTTTTACAATGAGTTGGGGAGAAAGGTTCCACAAAACACACAAAGCATTTTGAAGTAGCTGTTAAGTAATTAAATAAAAAGAGGAGAACATCTCCACAACAGATAAAACACAAACTGATTGAAATACATTTACAGAAATAAGAATACAATATGTACTTTATGTAGCAAGATACACTGCAGATGTGGATAGGTTATGTCAAGCAATCTAATATATATTGACTATATTTCTATTAATGCATGGGGCGCACATTATTAGAGTATTCTGCTGCCAAAATAGGCAGAGGAATAGAATGAGACAAGAGTAGTAAAGAGTAGGAGGAAAAATTACATGACATGAAGAGAAAGATGAAATTGTTATGGAAGAACATGAGAGAGTATGCTAAGTCTTGACTGAAGAGAGAGAAGACCATACATTAGTAGTATGGTATCATAAAAGTTAGAGCTTCTTCTGATGTTAGGCCATTACTACATGCTAAGATACTGAGATGTTATTGAATTTAGAAGGAGAAAGGTGTAGTTATAGTGAGCATGTGTTCATGCATCTTTTTTGAGGATTGGAATGTACAGTTCCAGGTGTCAAACAGAGTGGAGGAGGTGGTAAACATACTGATTTCATGTGCTAATTGTAATATTATTGTTCTTAAAATGTTTTTGGATTTCTTTAGAACTTTTCTCTCCAGGTCTCTGCTGAAAATGAGCATCTAACCAACTGGAGTTTGCTGGTAATAAAATATCAGTCAATCAATAAATAAATAATGACTTGTTATTTCAACTGTGGCATTGAAAGCTTGAATGTCTGAAGAAGATCACCATGATAGTACAAAATATTATACTGAGATTTTATACTGTGAGTTTTACAACAAATTTAGAGTATTAACTAATTTATTGTAAGCATAATTTAAAACGATCTTTAGTTGTGGTTAATTTGCTCACTGTTGAGTTATGCTTGTCGCCATCCATTCAGGATAAAAACAGATGAGCATTCATGGGTTCTGTGCAAGCAGCTTTTATTATGTACAAATACATCAGGATTGAGGCTTAATAACTTTAACTTAGATAAACTTATAAACAAACTAGCTATCACACTCATACATGCTCACCCTGGCTGCAAACTCAATATGGCACTGAAGCTAGCACGCGCTTGCTATTTATATGCACATGCTGACCTTTGGAAACACTTTAAAGATATAACATACACACACTATTCTACATCCCTCTCTCTTTGAGAAATGAGTCATGCAATGCTGACGCACATTGATTGACATGCAGTTGATACAAATAACTCTTTGTCATGCAATTATACAGGATTAAATACATATACACAATTATGTCCAGGTTGCTGTTTATTTCACACTAGGTTTGAAAATACTACCAAATCATGTGACATAAAAATTAGAGTCAGTTCTAGCAACTGGGACTGTCTCTGCTCAATGTTCAACTTTGGGGACTTCAGGAATATCATCAGGAATGGAAGCAGAAATTATGACATATTCTGCAACAGGAACATTGTCTGATTGTTCTGCAATCCACAGTCTGTATCACAGGAACAATGCTGCAATTTCAATTCTGATAAAGGAAGAAGATCTCTACGATTTCTCCTGTACTCTACACCCTCAGATTCTATGAAGTAGGATCTTGGCTCAGTACATACACCCGCTACATGACCAATCCAATGGAAACGCTTCACCGTTTGTATCCTCACTGTCTCTCCCTCTTTCAATGGATGAAGAAATCTGCTTGATTTATTATAGTTGGACTTCTGGAAAGAATGCTTTTTGCTTAAGGTCTTCAAATGTTCTCTGGTGCTGTTCCAGCCAAGACCATGTAACATTTTTGCGAGTTGATCATATCAAGAAAACATTGCAGAGCTTGAACATTATCTGGTGGTGGCATCTCAAGAATGGCTGTTTGCTTGGATGGGTTGAGCTGCAAGCCAATACTAGTAAACAAATGACCTACATATGTAATTTCTGGTAGTCTGAATTTGTACTTCAGAGGAATGAGCTTTAAGTTCACTTCATGTTCTCTGTCTAGAACTTTCCTATGGTTTCTGTCATGCTCTGCTTCACCATTGCCTCCAACCAATAAATCATCTACTATTATGGCACAAGGTTAACCTAAAAAAACCTGCTCCACTGCATGCTGAAAGACTTCACTTGCAGAATTTATTCCAAATAGCATTCTGAGGAATCTTCCAAATGGGGTACTTAAAGTAGTTAGTCATGAAGATTTACAATCAAGCATCACTTGCCAAAATTAACTTTTAGCATCCGAGACAGAAAAAACAGGGGCACTCGGTATTAGGGCTGTGACTACCCTCAACTGTGTACACAGGATGATGTGGTCTCTTTAATGCATTGCTCAAATCTCTTGGGTGTTACATATTCTGATTTCATCTGAGCCTTTTTTGTAGGCTGCTATCATGTACTTACCCATTCAGTTGGTTCTGCAACTGGACAAATTACACCTTGCTGCACCATTTTATCCATTTGAGCTTTGACTTTATTCTGCATAGCTATTAGAACTTTTCTTGCTGGTCTGACCACTAGACTGACCTCTGGGTCTAACTTGATAGAATACACAACTGGAAGTTTGCCCAAATTGTCATAAAACATCAGCATACTCTGAGAAAAAATAGCTTCAGTAAAACTGAAACTGAGACATGCTTATATGATGAACTTCTTTGGTAAAGGAAAGCAGATTCATTCTCAAACTGTCTCTGAGACCCAATAATGATTGCACTATGTCTTCAGACTACACAGAAGCATAGAATAGTAAGATGAAGCAGTTCCTAGCCAAATAATATGAAAGCACCACTGAGCCTTCAGTTTGAATTTCTTCACCTCCATAGGCAATACGTTTTGCACAACTGACCACATTAAGTTGCTCACCAGCTCTCACCTTCGCAAATGTGTCTGCTGATATAACATTACACTTTGAACCAGTGTCTACTTTGAGATCAGTGGATTTACCATTGATCTGGACAGTACTAAACACTTCATTCTTTGCCAACAAATTCAGTGCATCAACCTTTTCACCAATCACTCATACAACATCTATGTAGAAAGTAGAATTGCAGCTCTCTATGTGATCAACTTGTTTTTTAAGTGACCTTTCTATATAACTGAGTGTGAGGTTTACTTGATTTGCAAACTTTTGAAAATGGTTCCATTTTTTACACTTGTGGCATTGCTGACCAAATGCTAAGCATTTTTCTCTTTAGACTGATGAGTGGCACCATAATTGTGTGACAGTTAACAATAAAGCTTGCATGGGTTTTGCTGACTCACCCTTGTACTGCACTGAGCATGTCCTTTTCTTAGGGACTTGCTAGAAAACTATGGGTTTTACCTGGGCTGCTACAGGGGTGGCAGGTGCCATGTTCTTAGGGCCTGATATTGCTAGCCATGTGTTGCTTGCTGTCTAATTTGCTCTCGAGCCTGCTAAAACCATGCTCTTATCACTTGCAAGCATACTTGTGTGTCTTTCTGATTTGACAAATTTCAATAACTTTGTTCAGCATTAAATCACTACCACAAAGCAAAATCTTCACTGCAGCACTATTAATACCACACACAAGCCTGTCCTTTATTAACTCATACTTTAAGTCACCAAACCTACATGTTTTAGCTTTGTTTCTCAGCTCAGTAATATAAGCTGCAAAGGTTTCCTCCTGATTTTGATCTCTTGTGTAAAAGAAATGCCTCTTTAATGTACATTTGTTAGTGGGTTACATTTCACTGAATTTGTATTTCCAACACTTGATTAAGCCTGTACATCAATATGATGGTTTTCACCTTCTCCCTCATATACTGCTGGTGCATACACAAATGAATGCCTCTTTCAATGGCCTCTGACCCAGCGAGGTTTAGCAAAATGAATGCCCTGATTCATGCTCTTGTCAGAATAAGCTGCTTATATAAAAATATCATACCTTTACTCAAATATTCTCCAGTTCTCTGCAGTATTCTGATCAAATACAAGTGGTGATGATTTTCGAAATCCTTCTGCCATATTAATCCTTTATACCAGGGAAGGCTTTTGCAAGTATGCACGAACACACACACACACACACACACACACACACACACACACACACACACACACACACACACACACACACACACATATACATATGCCAGAAATTTATGCCAGTATTTGTAACTATGCCCCATAGCACAACAAGCCTCTGAATAACTAAACTTTGTGCAATACATTTCTCGGGCACAGAATACCTTTGAAATCACTGTACTGTAAGAAATCACCTCTTATCAGTGTAAGAAACATTTCAAAATAAGGATGTATATCAGATTATTGAACTTTTTAAAGTTCAAACCCCATATGGTCGACACCATATGTTCGAGCTCTTAAAAGTTCAAAAATCAAATTAAAAAAAATCCAGAAAAAAATACTTGAAAGTTTAAGCAAGGGGGGCAAGCACCTCACCCCCACACCCCGCTTCTTTAAATATACCAACTCCGAGATTAGCCTACAGTGCAGACAATGGAAAACTTCCATTTCTGCACAGAGATATCTGTTGAACGTTTGAACATTTAAATGTTCTATCATATGGTATTGACCCTATGACGCTTGATCATTTAAATGTTCGACAACGCAATATAGACCCCAAAATATCTGCACTGTGTAAATAAACCGGGCACAAGAAGCTCAGAATAAAAAACATTTTGAAATAATTGTACTTTAGGAATAAATAGTACACAGCACACGGAAACTTTCCCAAAATGGCTGTACTTTGCTAAATAACTACAGTGCAAGAAACACACTATAATAATAGCACTTTGCGAATAGACACACCTAGCACAAGACACTTTTCCAAACGGCTGTATTTTGACTGCACTTATGAAATAGTTGTACTTTGCACACAAATAAACTCTTTAGAATAAATGCATAGTAATAAGCACACACTGTAAGTACTTTTACACACTTTGAGATACTTCGAATATCTTTAGTTATGCCCTGAATACAATGCAAAATAGTAGTTATGCCTAAAACAAAGTACTTTTACAAAAACAAATCATGCAGCTGCCTTGCTTTATTTATGCTTAATGCCCCTTGCCCTTTATTATATTCATTTTGCTTGTTTAATCTCTTTTCATGTGCCCATTATACTTTTATTGTGTTTCTTTTTACCTAAACATACCTGCTTCTGCAATTCAGGTAATTCCAAACCCCTTATGAGCTTCTTCTGATAACCGCTTAATCAAATATCTTGAATTTCTAAACATTTTGTTTATTAATAAACTTTTGCCTCTCAACTCTGCTTAATAATGTGGTTCATGCCCATTTTATCTTTTTATAAAATAAATTGTTCGTGTGCAAGTTTTCAACACATCTTTAGCCTTTTCTGGCCTTTTTGTACTTGGTTCACTTAGTTTACCTTACTGTTAACTCTGCACCTGCAGCTTTGAAAAACAGTCTCTGGAATCCCAGTCTGCTTCTGTCACCATGTCGCTTCACCCAGTCAGGATAAAACAGACGGGTATTCATGGGTTCTGTCTTCAAGCAGCTTTATTATGTGTACAAACACATAAGTAGATTGAGGCTTAATAACTTTAACTTTGATAAACTTATAAACAACTAGCTATTACACTCATATATGCTCACTCCTTGATGGCTAATTCCTCAGAATGGCACTGAAGCTAGTATATGCTTGCTTTTTTATATACACGTGCTGTCCTTGGAAAACCTCTTAAAGGTACAAACACAACATGCACACACTATTATCTACAGTACTAGGTACATTTTATTATTACATTGTTCCAGTTGGATTACTTAGGTTACAGATAAACATGAAAGTGTAGTACCGGGCTGAAATGGTATCATCACATATGGATTTCCACTAAAACCTGTGAGTCATTTCTTCATAGTCGAATGTCAGGAAGAAGGAAATTGCTTAGTATAGTACTACATGCCGGCCTCTAGGCCTAGTACTTTCAGAGTGTTTGTTTTTTGACATTTAAAGGAACAGAGAACATGCTCCATCTCTTTACTGATAAAAGGTACAGTTGTTACCAAAGAGTGCTATCTGAAAGTACTTTAAAGACTACTTTAACAAGCAAAGCAACAAAAATTATTGCAAAAGCCTTACAAGTAAGACTGGTTGCACTGGTGTGTAGTAGTACAATGAGCAGCTCTGTGAATAACTGGTTAAGATATTTCTCTTCTCAATACATGTTCAGGTTTAAAACGTAGTCTTCTCTACAGATTATTGTCTTTGTAGAGGCATGATTTATCCACAGTCAGCTTCTTTTTTCCCCTAAATCATTTTTTTTCCCTCCTTCGTATTCCAAAAAGTACGCCGTACCTGAATGACTACCTAAACTGTCCACTGCATTTACATTTGCTAGAAAGAGCAGGACAATTTAGATTTAAAAGGCATAGAAATAGAACAGCATTTTATATGATTAACAAAGGAAATCACAGTGAAAAAGCAAATAAAAAAAATTTAGGTTGAGTACAGGAACAAAAATGTAGGGTGCATAAAAAAAAAAAAAAAAAAAAAGTGAGGAAATCAGGGAAAGCTATATTCAGTGCTACTGGTGTCCTAACTGATACCACACACTGCCAGCAATGGTAATATTGGATACGTCAAGTCATTGAACATAGTTTCGAAAGCAATGCAAAAAATCAAAAGCAGTTCGATGAAACTGTCTTCAGTGAACTTTTATTTTGCATGGTGGCAGGATCCTGTGCTCATCTACCAGATATATATATATATATATATATATATCAGCTCACAAGGGTTTCCTGCTACAATAGTGCAGAAAAAAGACAATCTTCTATTGTCAGCAAAAAGTAGTTTCAGTAAATTGCTTTCAATTTTTGCATTCACAGAAACCACCTTCAGTGACCACACTCAATCATAAATCCATACTAGAAAAAAAATTTATAATGGTCTGCTCAACTCTCCTAGGAGACAGGTAGGGTCTTTTGCCGCACTCAATGGCAAATTGTAGTGATAACTTTCTGGTGGAGACTGGGAAGTTCAACGCCATGCTTAGGTGGGTGAGCAGGGATGCCTGTTAGGAACACTCCTTAGAAAGTGAAGGCAAGTACCCATTGTCAGTCACCTCATTATACACTTTTCCTCTATGCATCACCATTTGCATGCTTTATGGACAGGGAAAACTAAAGAAAACCTTGAACTATTACTTACATTTGCTGTCTGAATGACAGCTCTTCCCATATAGCCCCTGCTTTGCGATAAAATTAATAGGCCAATAGGTTATAGAGGACAGCCATTGACAATTGATTAACATAGCAATTAATTAAAACATATTTACAGATGAAGAACATAGTATATCAGTAGACAACTAGAATCTTTATCTGTGAAATACATAACAGTCATTAACAGGGAAAAACTAAAGAAGAAAACCTTGAGCTACCACTGATGGTTGTCTGAGTGACAGTTTTCCCATATAGCCACTGCCCCTGGTGATGGGAATTAATAGGCCAATAGGCTGTAGAGGTGGTAGATGATCGTTATACCAAGCAAATTGTATAATTAATGTACTCCATTAAATAATTCACTCTTACAACTTACTATTCTCTTCTGATTACTTGAAGCCAGATAAAGTACTTTTACCTCACTGCATTTCAGAGTTTCATGGCATGCTTTCATACCCACCAGTTAAGCTTGGTACTGCTGCTGTTGCTCCTTGCCATTCCCAGTACTTATGAGGCTGGGACCACCAACCATTGGTGGGATGGGAAGAGGAAATAGAACAGGAAGTAGAGCCAAGCATCACATATGCAGTCCTGCATGCCAAGGGTTTTGTTTGTAACTCCATACCATGGCATGGTGACTCTGAACTTTTGAGGTTGGGAAGGCAATGAGGCATGACCTGTAAGTTTATGTCAGCCAAGGACCCTAATATAGCCCCTAGTCCTTGGCTATGTCATATATCTATCCCAAAATTTTTGCAAACCCAGGAACCATTAAAGCTTTCACTGAGAGTCTAAACCACCGTGGTACATCCCTCCCTCCAGGATAGGCACACATATCCTCCCTGCTGCACGTCATTCACTCCTAGTACTAGTCACATCTGAACAGCAGTCAGGATATAGCCCTCAACACCATTAAAGTAGTATTGTTATATATATAACAAATAGAGCAATACTATTCTCAGTGTCCCTCAAGACATCAGATATAAAATGTCAAACAGTACTTGCCCAAGGATCAAATCCCTGTGCATCCCAGTAATATCCTCACTTTTCTTTGAAAGTGTCTCCCAAATTTTATATTTTGCTTTTTGCCATGTAGCCACCCTTCTGGTCAGTTAGACAGCCTTAATTCTGTTCCCTACAGTTTGCCTATTAATAATAATATCTTATGAAGTGGTGATTAACAGGCTTAACTAAAGTCAAGGTATGCAAACACTGGCAACAATTTCTCTGTGACATTCCAGCATAACCCAGCCATGAATGAAGAGTCTCCAAAATTGGCTAGATAAGATGAAGTTGCAAATATTTCAGATGGTGCAATTTTAGATTTCTGTTAGTGACATGCACAAAAATAAGTGCAGCTGATAATAAATCATTGTGTCTTTTACACGTTTTGGATTAACTGTCATCTTATTAAAACTACACTGTTGCCTTTGTATATATAATAATATAAGTGCTGCTGGGTCTCTGTTTCAGTATTATGACCTGTTGTTTTACTAACAGTCTCTACACCTTATGATATTCAATATATTTTGCCCTACCACTTGCTGTGAATTACGCCCTACCAGTAAGACAAGGTACTGACTGAAAGAAAAAAAAAAACAGTCTGTACCCGTCACCAGCACACAGATTACCAACTTTTGTACAGTAGTGATTTTTCTGCAAAAAAAAAAAAAACAGGATTAGAGAACAGAAATTGTGCACATTACAATTTTGCAATTACTGTCCATATATTTTATAATAATAATTATGCACCATTTTCTTTTTAAATATCTAATTCCTTCAAAAAAGAATCAGATATAAAAGAAAAGCTACACCTCAAATTAGTACCAACATACTTAAAAATATTTGTAAATCTTTTCTTTAGTCATAATATTGAACCAACCCTGCCCAACATTTCTCAAGTACTCAGATCAATCACATAAATGCAAGAAGGAAAAGCACAGCTGACTCAATCAGTACCCTGTGCTGGTCCCACAAATGAGGTTTGGTAACAGACGGATTTGTCCAGGGACATATTCAAGTGGGCCTAGATAAATATAGTAGCAGGAATTAAGAGGATGGGCGGTTAGGATTAAATGGGAATGAGGGATGACTGGGAAGAAATGAGGTAAGGGTAGGGAGGGGCTTAAAGGATTTTAAGCAAGTGTAACTGGTGTAGGAGTCACATTTTTGGCATGAACTTGCTACTGCAGCTGGCATGTCCATGATGTCCTGTGGATGGTCTGGTGCAGGTAGGCCTCGGACTGTTTTTGGTGCAGGGTAAATTATTTATTTGTCCCTGTTCAATCACAGCCTCACCTCAGGCTTTGTCCCAACTGCATGGTGCACTGCTACAGTTATGCCTGTTCACAAAGGAGGAGTGACTACAGACCCTGGGAACTATCGCCCCATTAGCCTGATGAGTCTGATATGCAAAGCTATGGAATGCATCATCATGAACTTAATAAACAAGGATATAGGGACTCTCCAAACTCTGGATCCCACGCAGTTTGGTTTTGTGAAGGGTAGATCATGCCAACTCAACTTGGTCGACTTCTTTGAGTCAGTCACCAGAGCTGTGGATGAAGTCAAGGTGGTTCATACAGCCTACCTTGATCTGGCCAAAGCCTTTGATACCATTCCCCACTCAGGAATCATAGAAAAACTCACTAAGCTAGGCATCAACTCCTATATCACTAGGTGGGTTGCAAACTGGCTCACAGAACCCACAATGTGAAAGTAGCTGACTCTAAGTCAGACTGCCAACCAGTCATGAGTGGAGTCCCACAGGGTTCGATCCTGGTTCCTCTGCTGTTTGGTATCTACTTCTCTGAAATCCAGGCTAATATAAAGGGACTCTGGCTGACAAAATTCACAGATGATTGCAAGTTGGGAACTATTATTAACTTCCCAAGTGATGTTGGCATCCTACAGAAAGGCCTCACCGAGACCAACGACTGGTGTCAGAACCATAGCCTTAAGCTCAATGCCAAAAAATGTGTCATCATCCCCTTTGGGAAAAACCTGGTTCCCATGAATTACCACATTGATGATAGTCCACTGAACACAGAAGTCATTATAAGAGATCTGGGAACACAGGTTGACAGCAACCTCTCTTTTGACATTGTCACTGTGGTCAGAAAGTCCTTCTATGTGGCACATCTCATTACTAAGGGTTTTGCACCCAGGAAGAAAGAGGTCATTGTCTCCCTCTACTCTTCCCTCATTAGGCTAATCATCGAGTAAAATGCCCCATTTGGCATGTACCTCACTAGACACCTGCAACAACTGCAGAGGCCACAAAAGTACCTTACAAAGAGAATCCTAGGCCTTAAACACTTGTCCTATATGGGCAGACTTAAAAAACTCCAACTTTTTTCTGTCTCATATCACCTACTTAGAGGCGATCTCTGCTTGACTTACAAAGCCATGTCTGACCCAGCTCTGTTAGAAATGCTACATCTGAAGAAATACCTATCCCTCCACACACTGCAGAGACCTCAACCTCATTACCACAATCAACAGAACAAGCTGGAGGGACAGGTTCATAACCCAGAGACTGCCCATGCTATGGAATAGACTTCCCATACATGTCAAACAGAGCACCTCATTGGCACTCTTCAAGAGAAATCTTGATGAGTGGATGGGAAATAGAAAATTCACCC
>NC_056739.1:1461292512-1461328991 GCF_019279795.1 Protopterus annectens
CAGAAAACCACTAAGTCAGAAATGAAAAACAGGGATAAAACCTGGGAGCAGTGGCGCAAAACCAAAACCCCCTCAGCTAGACAGAAATTCCTAGAACTACGCAATAGAGTCAAAAAGCTAATAAAACAGGAGAAATCCCAATACTACCAGTCTGCCCTAGTCTCCTCACAACACAGCCCCAAACAATTCTGGTCCTCCATAAACTCCATCCTCCACCCAGGTAAAGTCAGTACCCCTCCTCCTAACATCCTTCACTCCTCAGAAAATATTGCTATCTCATTCAACACACACTTCACCCAAACCATACTATCACTAGCTAAACAACACAACCCCCCTCCCCTCCAACTCACACCTTCAACTAGTAATTTCCCCACTGCCTTCTCTTTTTCTCCTGTACCTACCTCCAACATAAACTAAACTTAAACCCACCAAATTAGCAGCAGACAGCCTCCCAAGTGAATACCTACAAATCGCAGCTGATGCTCTGGCCTACCCAGTATCCATCTTGATTAACCGATCTCTGTCAGAAAGTTACATTCCCACACTGTGGAAAGTATCACATATAATTCCACTCCACAAAGGCGGACCCTCCACAGAGCTAACCAATTACCACCCCATAGCTATTCTCTCTCCACTCCCCAAAATACTAGAGAGATGCATACACTCTCAGGTCTCAGACTACCTCCTTACTAACAACCTCCTTTCCAGTACTCAGCATGGTTTCCGACCAAACCATAGCACCACCACTGCCTTACTCTCCTTTACTAACACTATCCTTCAGCATAAAAACAATGGCTATCTCTCCTCTGCTACTTTCCTAGACCTATCTAAAGCATTTGACATGGTCATAAACAAACAACTTATCTCTGTCCTCAATAACCTATCCTTCTCACAATCGGTCACCAACTGGTTTCAGAGTTACCTGTCTGACCACCAACAATCCATTGTATGGCAGAATGACATATCTCCCCAACTACCTATCTCCATAGGGGTTCCCCAAGGATCCATCCTTGGACCCCTACTCTTCTCTGTTTACACCAATAATCTAGCCTCTGCCACCAAACATGGCACACTCATACAATACGCAGATGACTCGACCATCATCTGCTCAGCCCATTCCCTACCAAAACGGCAAAAAGTCACACAGGAAGCCTTTTCCTCTGTTGAAACATGGTTATCCGATGCCCAATTAATACTCAACCCAAACAAAACTAAACTGCTTATCTTCCAGCCTACCAAACATACTCAAAACAACTCAAACTTTAACATCACAGCAAAAGGCAACACCACTATATACCCAACAGAACACACCAAATTGCTAGAGTGGAAATAGACAATAAACTAAAATTTGACATTCACATATCCATGACTATAAAAAGTCCACAAAAAACTAGGGCGTTATACAGAAATAAGCAATTTCTCACCAAAGCAGAAAGATTTCAATAGCAAATTCCCACCTTATCTCCACCCTAATTTATGCCTCTCCAATATATACCAACCTAAGGCAATGCGATCTAAACAAGCTAGAGACCTGCTACAACAAAATCGCCAAATTCGCCACAGGGGCATCCTACCGTGAGTCACCACTGTCTCTCACTTGCTGAACTGGGCTGGCTTGAACTCCCTCACCTCCTTCAGTGGTATCAACTCTCACTCGCCCACAAACTAGTAAATCATCCACTAAATGTCCCATCCCTCCAGAATCTACTCCAACCCTATTGCACCACCAGACCACTAAGATCCAGCAGCAAAAATCACTTGCAGATCACTAAAGCCAATAACTCTGCTGGTGAAGCACTATTCTCTTGCGCCATAGCCAAATTATGGAACTCACTCCCACCCACAATTACCTCCATACCATCATGCACCTACTTCAAAACTTTACTAAAAGCGCAACTAGAAACATGCTGGCTATGCCCTTGCAAATCCCACTCTAATATCATCCACCCCATCCAACCACTACCTTTCTTTCCACTCCACTAACTACCTTGATTATAGAAAGCACAGATGCTCATAAGCCAGTACTTATTATACAGCATGAACTTCTTCTTCTTGTAACATTTGTTAATGTCTGGTATGCACTTCACAGATAAAGATTCTAGTTGTCTACTGATGTACTATGTTCTTCATCTGTAAATATGTTGTAAGTAATTGCTATGTAAATTGTTATTCACTATGTAATACCTGCACGCTTCATCAGATCTAACATAATGAATTATTCAGAGCCTTATATACATAAATATATGAATCAATTTAACAGAATTAATCAATTAAACACTTAACATTCAGTAAATCATTCATTTAAAGTGGCAAGTGCATATGTCGCTCAACCTGTTTGTTAATAATACAAATATAAATGCATTTAAAAAGCATTTAAAAGCATTGGAACTATAGACATATAAACTTTAAAATCAATATGATATCTTCTAATTAAGCATATTTAGATAAACATGCTTTATATTAAAGCTAAAATAAAAAATCAAATGCATTTACAAGTGTATTTACAAATACGTTGCCTTCATGAATACATGTGTAATGTATATCCAAATTAAAAATGTACAATATAAAATAATATATGGTGTCAATGTGTATAGATATAAAATATTAATTATTATACGCGTTAATAAATACATGATATGTTGTATCCTACAGTATAGGAAGAATACTTATCATTAAAATAAAAAAATCATTCTTTATATATGATTACAATCATAAATAAACTAATATACAGAATGGATATGTATATTCCATAAATATGAACATATATAAGCCGTATAAAATACCATATTACAAATTTAAACGAATCAGAATTCATCAGAAACATAAAAACTAAATCTGAATGCATTAATAATTTAAGCAGACAAATAGGCAAATAAGTTGCATAAAATAGCAAAGGAGGCTACAAAACACACTATAAACCTATACTGTAAAAATATCTAGACTATTTACACTTAAAATGATGTGCTTCTAAGGCCCTGGTAACTTATTTGACTTAACTGGCCTCTAAAACAGGTCTCAAAGAAATGTGTTGATTTAGACCTGGTGGTATATGTGCCCTAGTTTTAAAAATCCATTGTAATTCCAGTCTCGCTAAATAGTTCATATTGTCACCTTGTCTTATACTGGGTGTCACAACCTGCAACACTCTAAAACTAAAAGTATGTTCTAAATTAATATTGATATGTCTGGCTAGCGCATTTTGAGCATTCTTTTTCCTGATGTCATATATATGGTTATATATTCTTTCTTTAAATTTTCTTTTAGTTAAACCTATATAAAATGCGTCGCATGATTCACATGTAGCCAGATATATCAAGTTCATGGTGTTGCAGTCAGCATATATCTTCGGTTCATATCTATGGAGACCTGATGGAAATTGGTATATTTGTGTGTCAGTAATATACTGGCACATACTACATTTCCCACAGGGAAAAGTTCCTTTCTTATCTAAACTCATTTGCAAAGCATATTTGCTATTGTTGTCATTGAAATTAAAAATTAATTTAAGATTACTACAATTCTTGAATAAGAATTGGGGCTTATCACCTACTAAGCATCTGATATGTTCATCACTAGTTAAAACATTCCAATGCCTAGCAATGATTTTTTTCATCTCAATAATATCATTAGTATATTTAGTCACATATCTTAGTCTATTGTTAATATATGATGTTTTCAAAATATGTGTATTATTCCCATGTGGGTTGTCCATACCACCATTCACATCTATATCTAATGTTGTATTCTTAATACATCGAACTAAACTAGCATCATATCCCCTGTTTAGAAATAGAGTCTCTAAATGGTTTGCTTCATTCATTAGGACATCCTTGTCTCTACATAATCTAGTCAACTGAACATACAGACTCTTAATGATACCTGAAAAGACATGCCTAGGGTGCATGCTATTGTAGCTCAGTATAGTACAGGACTTCCTGTATAGCGATGAGACCAATTTCTTATCATGATTAAATGTAAGGGTAACATCCAGAAAATTTATAGCAACATTAGAGTGTTCTGCTGTAAATCTCAGGAATTCTGTGGTGGACTCAAGATAAGTCAAGAATTCCTGAAATATGGTGAAAGTACCTTCCCATACTATTATTACGTCATCAACAAACCTTCTGTAAAGTTTTATTCTATGCGCCCAGATACTGTTAAATAAATATTGTTGTTCCCAGAAGTGCACAACCAAATTTGCATACGTATTAGCACATGGGGTGCCCATGGCGACACCCCATGTCTGTAGATAGTACTTCTTATTGAATAAAAAGACATTATTGTGCAAAACTAACTCTAAAAGTTGGCAAATAAGAATTTGCCTATTAGTGGTAAACGTAGTCTCACCTGCCATTACTTCTCTAACAGCCTGTATACCGTAGTCATTCGGTATACAGGTGAAGAGATTTTTTACAAACATGCATACATATATATGCATATATATATATATATATATATATATATATACACACACACACACACACACACACACACATATATATATATATATGTATGTATATATACACATACATATATGTATATATATATATATATATATATATATATTATATATATATATATATATATATATATTATATATATATATATATATATATATTTTATATATATACATACACACACACACACACACATATATATATATATATATATATATATACACATATACACACACATACACACATATATATAAACATATATATACACACACACACACACACACACACACACACACACACACACACACACACACACACATACAGCCTTATAATCCATTCAAGCTCCCTTCCTTCAACTCTATTCTTAACTGCACCTCCACGTATTCCCGTCATAACTACCTCAATGACCATGAACTTGAAGGTATGTTTTTCACCCTTCTCCATAATATGTTTAGAGAGGGCATTAGTAGTAACCTTCCTGGTGTTATCATACAAATGGTCCCTGATTTGGTCACGTAATCTATGTGTCGTCATACCCACATAAAATGCATAACATCCCTCTCAGTGGCATAAATACACTAAATTAGTAGTCTCACAGTTTCCTACCAGTTTAAATATAAATTCTTTGTTCATGTCAGGATGATAAAAATCTACCTTTATGATCTAAATATTGACAAAAATTGCAAGTATTGCAAGGAAAAGTACCTATTCCCTCTCCTCTATCCTGTGTATAAAATTGTCGATCCTGTCTAGGGCCACATAAAAGTCTCTTCAGGGATTTCTTATTTTTAAAAACATAATGTGGTGTATCCCCTACCAATTCTCTAACATTTTCATCTGCACATAGGGCATTCCAATTTTTTCTGTATATATTCTGTATAGATTTAACATCACTCGAATATGTAATCGGGATTTTCAAGGGGTTACATCCCTTCATTCTACTGCTAGCCCTAGAGGTGCTGTATGAGAAATAAAGTCTCCCTGAGTCCACTCTCATATTGCGTGTGGCAGATAATGCTGTTTTCACTTCAGCTTGCAAATAACCTCTCTGTCGGAAACTCTGTTATATCTTTTCCAGCTCTTGTTCAAATTTATCATTATTAACAGTCAGCCTTGACACTCTTAGGGCCTGTCCCCTTACCACATTACCAAAAATATGTTGTGGATGCATACTGCTTCTTTCAACATATGTGTTCTTGTAGCATTCTTTTCTATATATACTCATTTCAAAGGCCCCCATGGGTAATCTATCAATCCTGACATCTCGAAACTCAGTATTACTGGTTGAACTATGAGCTGTAAATCTCAGGTAGTCAGTGCTGCTACTAATAAATTCTAAACAAATTGTTGAAGGATGAAGTATCCCTCTCCCAGAGGAGGAAAAGATCATCCACAAAACGTCAATAAAAAGATAGGTTAGAGCCCAAATACCTAATGATATTATTCTCTTCCCGGGCAGCCATGACTATGTTGGCATAGCTATTAGCACAGGGTGTGCCCATAGCCATGCCAGCACGTTGCCTGTAGAGAGTTTGTTCAAATACAAAGATGTTATTCTCAACAACGGTCTCTACCATAAAACACAGTAATTCTATCATTTAATGTTCATAAGTGCTATGCATGGGGCCTTTGAAACGAGTATATATAGAAAAGAATGCTACAAGAACACATATGTTGAAAGAAGCGGTATGCATCCACAACATATTTTTGGTAGTGTGGTAAGGGGACAGGCCCTAATATATACATGTGTGTGTGTGTGTGTGTGTGTGTGTGTATATATATATATATATCTATATATGTATATATATATATATATATATATATATATATATATATATATATATATATACATATATATATATATATATATGTATATATATATATATATATATATATATATATATACATATATATATATATATATATGTATATATATATATATATATATGTATATATATATATATATATATATATATATATATATGTATTTTATGTATATATATATATATATATATATTTTATGTATATATATATATATATATATATATATATATATATGTATGTATATATATATATATTATATATATATAGATATATATATATATATATATATATATATATATGATATATTATATATATATATATATATATATATATATATATATATATTATATATATATATATATATATATTTTATATATATATATATATATATATATATGTATTATATATATATCTGCACACACACACACACACACACACACACACACACACACACACACACACACACACACACACAAAAACAGTACCACCATACAGCTCAACTTTATAAGATCTTAGGAAGCTACTAGGCTAATGGCCTTAGGGCCATTACAAGCCTAGCCAATTTCTTATCCTTATTTCCATGATCAGCACCTATTGCCCCTGTCCAAGATGGACACAGGTGGAACCCTTGGGGTGAATTTAAAGTCATCCATCCAATCATCCAGATAGCATTTGAAGATGACCAAAGAGGTACACTGTTTGACATGAAGTCGGAGTCTATTCCAGAGGTTTGTTAACCTCTGGGAAACAAATATGTCCCTCCAGCAGGTTTTATTAATGTCACATAGGAGTTCCGCTGTGGCGACCCCTAACTGGGAAAAGCTGAAAGACACAACAACAACAACCAGTTAAGGTCTTCAGAGCAAGTAACCCGTGTTCCATTTGACTTACGGATATGCAGCATTTCCAATAAAGCAGGGTCAGAGATCACCTCTGAATGGTCTGTATGAAACAAAATAAAGTGACAGTGATTTCAGACGACCCCCATAGAACAGATGCTGAAGACCTTGAATTTTCCTTGTGAGGAACCTTGTGGTTTCTTCATTTGCTGCAGGTGCTTGGAAAGGTACATTCCAAAAAGGATGTTCTACTTGTAGATCAGCGTGTGTGATATACCTTTAAGAAGCATTCCAGTCAGTAGCCACGTGCATATAAGTACTGATCACGTGCAAGCAAGAGTGCCATTTTGAGTGAGCAGCCAGAGTGACAGCAAGCATGCATGCATGCATGCATGTAGTCAGTCAGTTAGTTCAAGTTTAATGTTCCTGCCATCCATCCTGATGTGCTTGTATACAATAAACTACTTAAATGAACACCCAATCCTCATTGTCCTCTTAATGCACATAAGATGAGTAATATGGTGTCAGAATGGGATCCAAAGTTACAGCCATGAGGCAACTGGTTAAAGTTGGAGGAATATATAAGAGTGGATCATCCCTAGTGCTCGAATGGCTCACAAAACAGGTCAGAAGCAAATTCCAGGTACTAAAACTCACTTAAATTATTTCCTTTGCTATAAATAAAAAACATAACACTCAGAATGCTCAAAATGAATTTCTTATTAAACAAAATGTCTGCAATTGTGACATATTGATAAAAATATTCAAAATAATTATGAAAACATTTGAAACAATATCCACATTGCATAAAATGTACAAAATGGAAGACGACCGTATTTTTTCAGTGTCCTACTTTTTCGTATTAACTAAAGCTATTCAAAGTATCCAAAGTGTGCAAAGTGTTTGCAAGTGTGTGCAGTAGTACAGTGCAGTTATTTTGCAAAGTACAGTTATTTCAAAGCATATTATGCAGAGTACAGTTTTTCGAAGAGCTTATTGTGCATTTGACTTTTATTACAAGAACCTGGTGAGTGTGCATGTTCATACATAATTACTAGGGCCAAATACGTACTGTCAAAAATCAAAAGTCAACAAAGCAGCTGAACAAATAGGGTCAATCAAATTGAAAATACCAACCACAGACAGTCTGTGGTTTTGTATTTTCCAGCCTTGAGCAGTTTTTTTGATTCAAATATGTATTGTGTTTTACGATAATCTGTGGGCATGGCAGAATGATTTCGCAGACCCACACCGCTTGTGTTTGATAACAATATTGCAGAAAACTGGAGAGTGAGCAGGAATACAATATTTTCATACAGGCTGCTTTTTCTGACAAAGACGCATGTAGAAATGCATTTATTCTGTTTAATTTAGCTGGTTCAGAGGCCACTGAAAGACAGTGTTCATTTGTCTATGCACCTGCTGTGTTTGCAGGGGGGGCACCATATTATGGTACTGGCTGAAATGAGGGAAGACCTTTTGTGCTTAAAATGTAAATTTACAGAAAAGTGTAACCCCCCCAAATGAATATTACAATGGAAAGGCATTTATTTTACACAAGGGATCAAAACCTAGTGAAACTTTTGCAGTATATATAACAGACTTGAGAAATGAGGCTAAAATGTGCAGATTTGGTGATTTGAAAGATGAATTGATAAAGGACATGCTTGTGGGTGGTATTAATAATGACAAAGTAAGAAAGATTTTGCTTCACTACAGTGATTTGATGTTAAACAAGGCCATTTGTATTTGTCAGATATACGAGCTTACAGAAAGGCACACCGGTATGCTTACAAATGAGAAAAGCCTTCCAGTACCTTCCACAACTCATGTAGATAGCATGCAGCATGAGGTTAAGAGATACAGGCCTAAAGGTGTGGTTTCTACAGAACCCTGAGCTACTTCAGTAAGGTCTAAGGTGTACGCAGCAAAGCACAGGGGTGACTCAGCAAAACCCACAGCAAACCTCATAGCCAACTGTCGTAATTGTTGTGGTAATCATGAACGCAAACAAGAAAAGTGCTTAGCTTTTGGGCAATAGTGTTATTCTTGCAATAAGTGGAATAATTTCAAAATGTTTTGTAAATCAAATAAGGCACATTCTTTTATTAAAAGAGAACATTCCAAGAGGTAAGTCGATCAATTAGAAAGCTCCAACCTACCCTACTTTTTATGTTGATGGTGTGTCTGTACTTGGTGAAACAGTCAATGCAGTAGGTCTTTGTGGCAAAGAACAAATTATTTTGTACTGTTTGGATTAATGGGAGTTCTGTAGAGCTCAAAGTAGACACTGGCTCGAAGTGCAATGTTATGTCAGCAGAAACATTTGCTAGAGTAAAAGCTACAGAACAACTTGATTTGACAAAGTGTGCGAAACTTGTTGCTTATGGTGGTGAAGAGATTCAAACCGAAGGTTAAGTAGTGCTTTCATGTTACTCTGTTGGGAACAGCTATGACTTGCAGTTTTACGTAGTCAAGAGATACGTGCATTCATTATTAGGCCTCAGAGACAGTTTGAAAATGGGACTGCTTTAATTTAATGAAGTCCACCATGTAAACCTGCATTACAACTCATATTTCACCCAAACTATTTTTTCTGAGTCTGCTGATATTTTTGCAGACAAACTAGCCAAATTACCAGTTATGCCCTCTATGAAGTTAGACCCAGAGGTCAGCCCAGTTGTCAGACCAGCATGGAAAGTTCCAGTAGCTATGCAGAACAGAGTCAAAGCCGAGCTACACAAAATGGTGCTGCTAGGAATAATTTGTCCAGGAGAAGAACCTACTGAATGGGTATCCTCTATGGTAGTACCTCATAAGAAAAGCTCAGATGATATCAGAATGTGTGATCCAAGAGATCTGAACAAAGCATTAAAAAGGCCTCATCATCCAATGCACACAGGCAAAGAGGTTGCTACTCTCATGCCAAATGTCACTGTTTTTTTCTGTCTTAGATGCAAAGAGTTCATTTTATCAAATTTTGTTTGACCGCAAATCTTCACTGTTAACCACATTCAGTGCACCATTTGGATGATACAGATTTCTGAGAATGCCATTTGGAAAAAATTCTGCCAGTGAAGTCTTTCAGCGTACAATGGAGCAAATTTTTTGTGCTATCTTTGTGCTATTATAGTAAATGATATTCTATTAGGAGGCAATGGTGAAGTCAAACATGACAAAAATCTCAAGAAAGTTCTGGAAGTGAATCTTAAGGTAAATTCTCAGATGTGCAAATTCAGGCTACGAGAAGTTACTTATGTTGGTCACTTGTTTACCATTTCAGGCTTACGACCAGATCCTTCCAAGCAAACTGCAATTCTCAAAATGGCAGCACCAAACAATGTTCAAGCTCTACAATGTTTTCTTGGCATGGTCAACTATCCAGGCAGGTTATTTCCAGATTTAAGCCAACTTTCAGCACTTGTAAGAGAGACAACATGCAAAGATGTAATTTGGTCATGGTCAGAACAGCACCAAAGAGTATTTGTTGTCCTGAAACAGAAAACTGCTAACCCACCAACGCTCAGCTACTATGATGTTCACAAAACAGTTACTCTTTCCTGTGATGCTTCTGTTTGGTCTAGGTGCAGTCATTCTTCAAGGGGGTAGACCAGTAGCCTGTGCTTCGAGAACTCTTGCCCAAACCAAGATGCAGTATGTCCAGACTGAGAAAGAGCTTTTGGCCATTGTGTCTGCATGCTCAAAGTTTCATGATTATATTTATGGTCGACCTACCTAGATTGAAACTGACTAGTTACTATTTTGAGAAACCTTATGCATACAGCTCCAGCCAGATTGCAATGCATGATGCTCAAATTGCAGAAGTAAACTTCAGTCTCGTTTACACAAAAGACAAACTTCTTTATCTAGCTGATACCTTATCCAGTTTACCCAGAAAACCACAGAACAGCATAACAATGAGCAACTTGATTTTGAAGTCATGAAAGTGAGAATTTTTTCTTCAACATGTCTTGATGAGCTCAGATCTCACACAGCTTCAGATTCAATTCTCCAGAAGGTCACCCACTTTATCAGTCAAGGATGGCCTTCCAATCAGTCTTGTTTACCAGTTAAAGTGCAGCAGTATTTTACATACAGAGATGAAATTTTGGCAAAAAATTGTATTGTCATGAAAGGTCCTAAAGTGATTGTTCCAAAATTCTTGCAACAAGAGTACATTAAGATCTTGCATCATGGCCACCCAGGAACTGATGCTACCAAAAGAAGGACGAGAGGTCTAGTATTTTATGTCAAGAGATATTGAGAAAGTACTTTCCATCTTGTTCAGTATACAATAGTACAAAGCCACATCAACAGAAAGAACCACTTCTGTTAAGCCAGATTCCTGAAATACTTTTGTCGACAGTAGCCACAGATATCTTTGAGTGGAATGGTCAACATTATCTGATGTTAGTAAACTCTTATTCAAACTGGTTCCAAATTGACATACTTCCCAACATAACTTCCAGTACTGTCATTACTAAGTTGAAGCGACATTTTTCTGTCCAGAGTGGTCCACACAGTTAATTCTGACAATGATGCACAGTTTACAAGTCAGCAGTTAAAGAAATGTGCAGAAGTGTGGGACTTTGTTCATATTACAAGTAGTCCTGAATACCCTCAATCAAACGGCTTGGCTGAACATGCAGTTCAAAGTGCAAAACAGCTGTTATTGAAATCCAGATATGATATTACCGATGTTTTAATAAACTTGTTAAATCGCAGAAACATTCCTTGTGATAAACATCTTGGTTCACCTGGCCAGAGACTTATGTCGAGACAAACCAGAACCACATTACCAATCAGCAGTAATTTATTGGTTCCATGTGCTAAAAATAACAAAGCAGTAAAAGCCCAAGTGTTGAAGTGTTTGTCTCAAAAATCTTACTATGATGTTGTTGTTGTTGTGTCTTTTGGCTTTTCCCGGTTAGGAGTCGCCACAGCGGCACTCCGGTCCGCTAATGATTGGTAGTTGATTTTTACGTGCCGAGTTACCAGCCCTGACACACAACCTTCAACGAAGGTACGCCCATTCACGCATGTCTCCACGAAGAAGACGCTCTAGCTGAGAATCGAACCGGACAGCGTCTTACAGTGAGGCGACAACGCTAACGCAGCACCACCACCGCAACCAGCAAACTGCTCAGTTCATTGAAAAAATGGGAGATAGTGAGGATGCAGATGTCAAAAGATTTTGATTGCATCGGATTTATGAAAAGTTTTTGTCACGAGCCAAAAATCGTACATTGTGGAATCACAATAAATGGAATTCAGACGAAATAGGAAGCATTTGTTACCAGTGTCCAAAGCAGTGTTACAGCATCTTGCTGTGACAAAGATTCCAGTTCTCTGAATGACTTGTCCAATGTTCCTGTTCCAGAGGGCATTCTGTCAGCAATCCCCGTTCCTGAGAAAATCCTTGAGACTTCTCAAGCAGAACATGCCCCAGTGACTGTTCCTGTTGCTAAACCCAGTCCTAACTATTATGTTATGAGATGAAGTCGCATCTCGAAACTTAGTTCTAGATACACGGAAACCTGGACATGACTAATTTCTTTATTAGTTTCTGTATACTGTATAATTGTATGCCTACTAAAATGTCATTGTTTATGTGAGACAGTTCAGTAAGGAGGGAGGATGTAGAGCAGAGTGTGTGATATACCTTTAATAAGCACTCCAGTCAGTCTGCATGTGCATATAAGTACTGAGTACCTGCTGTAAGCAAGAGTGCTATTTTGAGTGAGCAGCGAGAGTGCGACCATGTGTGTATGTAGTCAGTCAGTTAAGATAGTTTTAAGTTTACTGTTCCTGCCATCCATCCTGATGTGTTTGTGTACAATAAACAACTTAAACGAACACCTAAGCCTCGTGGAATCCTAATGCACACAAGATGAGCGACAGTAGTCAATTACTGGCCTGATGAGGGAAGAGTACAAACAGGTTACAACTTCTTTTATTTTGGAGGCAATGCCGGTATTTATTAGATAAGCAACATAGAATGCCCTTCTTACCACTCTGGAGACATGGTGATCAAAGGTAAGGTTGCTGTCGACCTGTGTACCCAGGTCTCTAAGACTTCTGGACAAAGTAAAAAATAATGGGAGAGTTAAAAATAAAATCCCAAATCGGGGTCAATTTTATTATTATTTTCTGTGGACTAGAAAAAGAATGACATCACAGACTATAATGCTTTTTTAACGAGGGTCAGGGCAAAAATATGATCCAAAAGGAGGGACAGCTGAGAGTCCTCTTTCTCTCTTACACACACACACCCTATATATAAATAAAAAAAAAAGATAGCGCGAGTAGTCGAAAGAGCGCAGTCGCCCAAATATTTTATTTACCGTTTTCTCTCCTGAACATGTAATCTGAAATATATACCACTATAAGTAAAGCAACTCGCGTCGCCTGCCCATTTCTTCACTTACGGGTAAGAGTGTGAATTATATTTTCCTACCCGTTACAAAATAGAAACTACCAACCTAAAAACTAATTTCACACCTGAAAGACACGGGATTCAAGAAAAAAATATTTTCCTTACTGTAACAAGGACAGCTGACTGATCACGTGACTTTTATAGTATGGCTTCTTGCAGTTGGAAGTATTTTGTAATACTTGTCTCTAAACTTTTTAGTTTAAGGAGATGCGTTGTCGTTATGTGCGTATTCTTTTTTATAGTCCTTTTATCTTATGGTTGTTATTGCGATTTTCTTCAAACTGACACGGAAGAGTCGTGCAGTGATGCTGGAGTTTGTAAATCTGAGTTCAGTAAAGATGTTAGCTGCGGCTGTAGTGCCTCTTTAAATAGCGAACGATCTGCTGATGTTGATGGAAATGATCAGTCTTGGAAGGAATTTTCTGCTAGGTACACGAGACCACCGGAGACACAGTCAGAGAATCAGGGCGATGCGGAGAGTAGAGCTGACGGACAAACGCAAGCGAGAACTAATCAGGTTTGCGTTATCAGAACTTTTTATTCCTTATATCCTAGGGAGGGAGGCAGGATGAAAACTGTTACAAAAGAAACAGTACACACAAATTCAAATTGTAATGCGTTCTATAAACTTTATCACTTTTTGTATGATTTTCCGTTTAAAGGTGTGTGGAGTAAATTTTGGTGTTTATGATTTGTGTGCCTCTTAATCATCGTTTCACTGCGCTGTCTGTCTCTCAACACTGTATGCTAGTTTGTTTTCATAAGTTCATATATTAGTACTAAGCTAACTGCCCTTGCGAGCCATTTTAAGCCTAGCCAGTTATCCCTTGTGAGACCCAAACTTTGGACCTTGTGTTTGTAAGGCAAACACCTTAACCATTAGGCCACCCTCCCAACACACACGGTTAATCATAGGTTTATACTAGGCTATCTGCCCTAAGGCATTTATAAGCCTAGCCCAAATTTTTGTGGCTTACGCCACCCCTTATATGAAAAAATACTGTGCCCATTAGTTTGTTTTGCCTCTGTCCAGCAGTGACACAGAGATGATTCCCGGGGTAAACCTACGATCTCCCATCCACAGGTCTAGATTTCTCTTGAACAGAGTCAGCGAGGTGCTCTGCCTCACATGGACCGGGATTTTATTCCACAGCATAGGGAGTCTCTGAGTGATAAATCTATCCCTCCAGCACGTCCTATTTATATCCGTGCTAAGGTTTAAGTCGCTTGCTCTAGTGGATGTTCGTCGTCTCCCATTGCTGCAGTCCTGACTAATGGGTACTCCGCTGTCTCCATCGCCCGGTCACCAGCGCGGCTAGATCTGGCGCCGGGTCATGGCGCCCGAGACTGACGTGGTGTCAGTATAAATGCGCATGACCGACGCCATAACTTCAGTCTTTCTTGCCGCATTGTCCTGAGCAGAAGCAGAATTTGTAAGTGCCATTCGCCGCTCTGGAATTGTCGGTTTTCGAAGTTTCAGACCGAGACCAAGTTTGGCTAAGTACCATTGGGGACATTTTATTTTTGTCTTTTTCTTGTCTCAGTTTTGTCGATGTCAGAAAAGTTAATAACTGTATTTCTTGTGGGAAACAGATTCCTCATAGGGATTACCATTCACTCTGCATTCTTGTTTAGGGCCTGAGCACGACGTTGTTGGGTGTCGCTTTTGTGCTACTTTTAATAAGCGCATTATTAAACGGTTGACTGTGCTAGGCTGGTGTTTGGTAACCGCTGTAATTACAACATGCCGCCGGATTCTCCGACGACTGGCTCTTCTAGGAAGCGCAAAGAAAAGTCTTTGCGGTCCAAGCAGGATGGGCGCCCGCCGACGCCGGGTCCTGTTGAACCACTGGCTGCTTCAGTGGCTCTTTCTGACGGTGTGCCTGAGTGTCAAGGGGAGCCTTTGTTACTACAGGGCTGGCTTCTCCTTTGTTAGCCAGGTTGAGGGTGCTCCTCTGTTGTCTGTGGCCCCTCCCTCGTAGGGTGGTTAAGCCTCCTCCTTCTCTAGGCAAAGGCCATTCTAAGTCCAAATCAGCCTGCGGGTGCTTTTCCCAGGGTCCGGCTCCTAGGAAGCACATGCTGAAGATGGCTGAAGATTTGATTTCTTTAATTAGTTCCATGCCTCCCAGAAGAGGCCCAGGGTAGAGAGAGAGTTGGAGGGTTTGGTTCAGTCTTCCATTGAGTCTGATTCCTCTGTGGAAAACCTTCAGGATTTCCTCCTATTCTGATTCGGAGGCTGAGGATGCTTCTCCCTCTGCGCCCTCCAGAAGATTTTTCTTTCTCTGAAACTTTGCATTCCATGAGGGAACATTTCAAATGGGAGGGCCAGGATTATTCTGATTCTCGTAAAAGGCTGAGAGAATTTTGTTTTTGCCTCAGCACAGGCTCCTTGGCTATTCCTCCTGTACTGGATGTTGTTCAGGATATGTTTTCTGAGGCTGCCTTAACCCGGATTCTCTGCCTCCTGCCCTGTTAAACCAGATAGATACTACAGGGTTCCAGAAGCTCACAAGTACTTGTTTAAGAGCCCTAGGGCTGATCCTGAAACTATTTCTCAAGGCCCCAAGGGGCTAAGGCCTCTGAGGTTAAGAATCCAGTTCCTCTGGACAAAGATGCTAGGCCCTGGATAGGTGGGGGACAAAACTGCACACCTCTTCTACTTTCGCTATGAGGGCTTTGCATTGTCAGTTTGATACGCTCAAGTATCAGAATTTTTGTTAAGTCAATTGAAATGTAAAGTGGATGCTTTAGCTGAAGGTATTGACTGTAAGGAGCTTCAGGATTTGGTGCATGCTTCAGACCAGGTTGGGAAGCATTCTCTGCAGTGTGGTTTTGATGCTTTACAAGCTTCTTCCAGGGTGGCTGCTACTAGTTCTGTTGTTCGCAGGCATGCCTGGCTTAAAGATCAGTCCTTGTCGGAGCATGTTAAAGCTCATATTATGGATGCTCCTTTGCAGTCTGATGTTCTTTTTGGCCCTCCTGTGGAATTAGTTTTGAAAAAAATGGAGGAAAAAGCTAAATCTATGCAGACAGTGAAGGAATTTTTACAGGTTCAGCCTCCTATATTCAATAGGAATTGGCCTGCTAAGGGATGGTCTTTTCCCTCTTCGGATTTTCATTCTAGAGGCAAGTCGAGTAGTAGAGGTAGGGCTTCCTTCAGGGCCCTGTTACTTCTAGGTCTTTGAGTTCCTCTACCCCTTCTGCTGGGGAGGGCAAGGGTCAGTCCTTTCGAAGCAGACCCAATGACCTGTGTCTTCGGCTGCGGACTCTGCTTTGCTGGCAGCTCCTCTGGAAAACTGGGACTTTTCAACGGAAATTGGCATTTGGTTACCCAGACAAATGGGTGTTGGACATTGTAACTCGAGGCTACAAATTTTATTTTCACACTTTCCCGCCTTTCAACGGTATGCGGATGTGCCTCATCAGCAAAAATTGAAGCACAGGCACAGATTTCTTCTCTGCTCCAGTTAGGGCAATACAGGAAGTTCCTTGGTGAAAGGGCACAGGGTTTTATTCCGCCTTTTCTTAGTGCCAAAGAAAGGAAATACTTGGAGGCCCATTCTGATTTATCCATTCTAAACACCTTTCTAGAAATTCGGAATTCAAGATGTTAACACTGCAACAGCTGTTGCCTATGCTGGGCAGGGATCACTGGATGGTGACTTTGGATCTCAAGGAGGCCTATCTTCACATTCCTATCAGGCCCAGTTGCAGGAAATTCCTGAGGTTTCGGACTGGGAATTTGCATTATCAGTTCTCTGCATTGCCCTTTGGCTTATCTACTGCGCCCCAGGGTATTCACGAAAGTCCTGGCTCCAGTAATAGCTTTTCTCAGACTACGGGGAATTCAGATTTATCCCTATCTGGACGATTGTTTGATACTGGCTCAAGACAAGCACGACCTACTTCGACATCTGCAGTGTGTGATGACAGTTTTCTGATGCCTGGAGTATTCTGTGAACGAAATAAAGTCCAGTCTAGTACCCTCACGAGAGATGTGTTTTCTGGGTGTGAGTCTGAATACACCGACTCAGATGTCATTTCTTACACCCGACAAACAAAGAAATCTTCACCAGTACTTCCTACAGCTATCAGTCCTGTCCAGGCTGACTGCAAGGACAGTCCTTCAAGCCTTGGGGTTCATGGCATCTTGCATTCTAGTACTTCCCAATGCCAAACTGCATATGGAAGCTACAATGGTATCTCAAAAGCGCTTGGACTCAACACAGCCACGATTTGGACACTGTCATTCGGATTCTTCCTTGCATCCAGAAGGAATTTGTGTGGTGGGCTCAGGAATGTCACCTAAACAAGGGACTCTCTGTGACCCAACCAGAGGCAAGTCAGATATTAACGACAGACGCCTCGGAGTCAGCCTGGGGTGCTCATTTCAAAGGAAAATGGATTCAAGACCTTTGGCCCCGGAGTTGTTTCACTTGCATATCAATATGAAGGAGATGCTGGCAGTTCAATTTGCCTTAAAAGCATTCAAGGATCTGCTTCACCGGGACTGGTGTTGGTTCTAACAGACAACACAACTGTCATGTGGTACATCAACAAGCAGTGGGTAACTCATTCTTACCCTCTTTGCAGACAAGCAATGCTGTTATGGGAAACTGCTTTGGGTCTGCACATCACTCTTCGAGCACAGTTTCTGCCAGGGAACAAAATTTTAGCAGATGTTCTGAGCAGACAAATGGTGGATCCTCACGAATGGAAGTTGATCCTCAGGTGTTTCGTCAGTTGACCATGGCTTTGGGAACTCCAGACATAGATCTGTTCGCTTCTCCTCTGAATTTCCAACTACCTCTGTTTTGCACAAGGCTGTTTCATCCAAAGCCTGGAAAATAGATGCACTATCCTTCAGTTGAGCAACCTTCACGGTATGCCTTTCCTCCTCTGCCTCTTCTTCCAAAAGTCCTTGTTGAAAGTCAGGAGGGACAAACCGCATGATCCTTATAGCACCGGATTGGCCTCGCCAGCATTGGTGCCCTCTGTTGAGGAGTTTAATTCAGGAGGCCCCTTGGCCATTACCACGGATTCCTCACTTATTGTCTCAAGAAATCAATCATTTTCTCAATGTCAGGGTGCGATCCCTGCACCTGACAGCCTGGCACATTCAGTTTTAGAGAATGAGGGCCTTCAGCCCTCAACAAGTTTTGGATGTTCTTTTGGAAGCCAGGCCCTAGTACTCGAAAAGTTTATGCTGATAAATGGAAGAGATTTTTTCTTTGGAGTTCAGCTTAAAGGCTTTGAGGTCACATTGCCTGATTTGAGTTGTACATTGCAATATTTGACTATGTTATTGGACAAGGGTTTGTCTTTCTCTTCTATTAAAGTGCATGCTGCAGCTATTTCTGATCACTATGCTGGTGACCCTCCTTTATTTTCACATCCATTGCTTAAACAATTTCTTAGAGGGGCAAAGAATATAAGACCCCACGGAGGGACAGAGCTTCCTTCACGTACTAATCCTACTTTTCTGCCTAAAGTGGTTTCTAATGTGGCATTGAACCAGTCTATACATTTGCCTACTTTTTATGCTGACCCCAAACTGAAGGGGAAAAAGTTTTGCATTCTTTGGATGTACATAGGCAGTTATATTATTTGTTCAGGAACCAAAGAGTTCAGAAGTTCTCATCAGTTGTTTGTTTCAGTTGTTGTGACTTCCGTGGAAAGGCTGTCTCAAACAAACTATTTCCAAGTGGATTGGCCATTGTATTGCTTTTCTTTTTTGTTCTTCTCATCATGGTAAAGAGGTTCCAGTTGGGACTGTGGGCCTCATTCTAACTAGAGGCTACGACCACATCTACTGCTTTTTTAAGAGGGTAGCTACTTGGGGAAGACATTCTAGAGGCAGCTACCTGGAGTTCTAGGTACATACTCCTTTTATGAAGCATTATCATTTTGCCTCTTTATTGTTATTCGATCTAGGGCTGGGTTTGCCATATGCAGTCTTACACATGTCTGCAGCTCCTCAGGCTATTTAGTTAATCCGACCTCCCTTTGTTTTTTCCGTGGCTCTGGGATTCTACCCATTAGTCAGGGACACCTGCAGCAATGGAGAGATTTAATTTAACATAGTATCTGATTTTGTACCTACCATAAATGTAGATGTTCTGAGGATCTCCATTGCTGCAGTCCAATTTTCCTCCTCCCTTCCCCTTTTCTTTTTTAGATTGGGGTTTTTGGGTGGTGTTTTATTTTTGCATTCTGACATCTGAGGCAAGAAAGACTAAAGGATTAGTGGCGTCGGTCATGATTTATACTGACACCGCTACTGTCAGTCCTGGTATCATGACCACGACCATCATAGATCTAGCCCTTTTGGTATTCCGGGCCGATGGAGGGCGGTGAGCACCTATTAGTCAGGACTGCAGCAATGGAGATCCTCGAACATCTACATTATATGAGTAGGTACAAAACTGTACTTTTGGTGGATTTGGATTTTTTGAGGTGGAGCATGTCCATTAATTGGGAAGAGTACAAACAGGTTATAACTTCTTTTATTTTGGAGGCAATGCCGGTATTTATTAGATGAGCAACATAGAATGCCCTTCTTACCACTCTGGAGACATGGTGATCAAAGGTAAGGTTGCTGTCGACCTGTGTACCCAGGTCTCTAAGACTTCTGGACAAAGTAAAAAATAATGGGAGAGTTAAAAATAAAATCCCAAATCGGGGCCAATTTTATTATTATTTTCTGTGGATTAGAAAAAAGAATGACATCACGGACTATAATGTTTTTTTAACGAGGGTCAGGGCAAAAATATGATCCAAAAGGAGGGACAGCTGAGAGTCATCTTTCTCTCTTACACACACACCCTATATATAAATAAAAAAAGAGAGCGCTAGTAGTCAAAAGAGCGCAGTCGCCCAAATATTTTATTTACTGTTTTCTCTCCTGAACATGTAATCTGAAATATATACCACTATAAGTAAAGCAACTCGCGTCGCCTGCCCATTTCTTCACTTACGGGTAAGAGTGTGAATTATATTTTCCTACCCGTTACAAAATAGAAACTACCAACCTAAAACTAATTTCACACCTGAAAGACACGGGATTCAAGAAAAAAATATTTTCCTTACTGTAACAAGGACAGCTGACTGATCACGTGACTTTTATAGTATGGCTTCTTGCAGTTGGAAGTATTGTGTAATACTTGTTTCTAAACTTTTTAGTTTAAGGAGATGCGTTGTCGTTATGTGCGTATTCTTTTTTATAGTCCTTTTAGCTTATGGTTGTTATTGCGATTTTCTTCAAACTGAAACGGAAGAGTCATGCAGTGATGCTGGAGTTTGTAAATCTGAGTTCAGTAAAGATGTTAGCTGCGGCTGTAGTGCCTCTTTAAACAGAGAACGATCTGCTGATGTTGATGGAAATGATCAGTCTTGGAAGGAATTTTCTGCTAGGTACACCAGACCACCGGAGACACAGTCCGAGAGTCAGGAGGATGCGGAGAGTAGAGCTCACGGACAAACGCAAGCGAGAACTAATCAGGTTTGCGTTATCATAACTTTGTATTGCTTATATCATAACTTTTTATTCCTTATATCATAGGGAGGGAGGCAGGATGAGAACTGTTACAAAAGAAACAGTACACACAAATTAAAATTGTAATGCGTTCTATAAACTTTATCACTTTTTGTATGATTTTTCCGTTTAAAGGTGTGTGAAGTAAATTTTATGTTTATGATTTGTGTGCCTCTTAAGCATCGTTTCACTGCGCTGTCTGTCTCTCAACACTGTATGCTAGTTTGTTTTCATAAGTTCATATATTAGTACTAAGCTAACTGCCCTTGCGAGCCATTTTAAGCCTAGCCAGTTATCCCTTGTGAGACCCAAACTTTGGACCTTGTGTTTGTAAGGCAAACACCTTAACCATTAGGCCACCCTCCCAACACACACGGTTAATCATAGGTTTATACTAGGCTATCTGCCCTAAGGCATTTATAAGCCTAGCCCAAATTTTTGTGGCTTCGCCACCCTTATATGAAAAAAATACTGTGCCCATTAGTTTGTTTTGCCTCTGTCCAGCAGTGACACAGAGATGATTCCCGGGGTAAACCTACGATCTCCCATCCACAGGTCTAGATTTCTCTTGAACAGAGTCAGCGAGGTGCTCTGCCTCACATGGACCGGGATTTTATTCCACAGCATAGGGAGTCTCTGAGTGATAAATCTATCCCTCCAGCACGTCCTATTTATATCCGTGCTAAGGTTTAAGTCGCTTGCTCTAGTGGATGTTCGTCGTCTCCCATTGCTGCAGTCCTGACTAATGGGTACTCCGCTGCCCTCCATCGGCCCGAATACCAAAGGGCTAGATCTGGCGTCGGTCATGGCGCCCGAGACTGACGTGGTGTCAGTATAAATGCGCATGACCGACGCCATAACTTCAGTCTTTCTTGCCGCATTGTCCTGAGCAGAAGCAGAATTTGCAAGTGCCATTCGGCGTTCTGGAATTGTCGGTTTTCGAGTTTCAGACCGGAGACCAAGTTTGGCTAAGTACCCCATTGGGGACATTTTATTTTTTGTCTTTTTCTTGTCTCAGTTTTGTCGGATGTCAGAAAAAGTTAATAACTGTATTTCTTGTGAAACAGATTCCTCATAGGGCTTACCATTCACTCTGCGTCCCTTGTTTAGGGCCTGAGCACGGCGTTGTTGGGTGTCGCTTTTGTGCTACTTTTAATAAGCGTGCTATTAAGCGTCGGTTGGACTGTGCTAGGCTGGTGTTTGGTAACCGTTGTAATTACAACATGCCGTCGGATTCTCCGACGACTGGCTCTTCTAGGAAGCGCAAAGAAAAGTCTTTGCGGTCCAAGCAGGATGGGGCGTCCGCTCCGGACGTCGGTCCTGTTGAACCACTGGCTGCTTCAGTGGCTCTTTCTGACGGTGTGCCTGAGTGTCAAGGGGAGCCTTTGTTACTACAGGGGGTGGCTTCTCCTTTGTTAGGCCAGGTTGAGGGTGCTCCTCTGTTGTCTGTGGCTCCCTCCCCTCGTAGGGTGGTTAAGCCTCCTCCTTCTCTAGGCAAAGGCCATTCTAAGTCCAAATCTGCCCCTGGTGCTTTTCCCCAGGGTCCAGCTCCTAGGAAGCACATGCTGAAGATGGCTGAAGATTTGATTTCTTTAATTAGGGGTTCCATGCCTCCCCCTCAGAAGAGGCCCAGGGTAGAGAGAGAGTTGGAGGGTTTGGTTCAGTCTTCCATTGAGTCTGATTCCTCTGTGGAAAACCTTCAGGATTTCCCTCCCTATTCTGATTCGGAGGCTGAGGATGCTTCTCCCTCTCGTCCCCTCCAGAAGATTTTTCTTTCTCTGAAACTTTGCATTCCATGAGGAACATTTCAAATGGGAGGCCAGGATTATTCTGATTCTCGTAAAGGCTGAGAGAATTTTTGTTTTGCCTCAGCACAGGCCCTTGGCTATTCCTCCTGTACTGGATGTTGTTCAGGATATGTTTTCTGAGGCTGCCCTTAACCCGGATTCTCTGCCTCCTGCCCCTGTTAAACCAGATAGATACTACAGGGTTCCAGAAGCTCACAAGTACTTGTTTAAGAGCCCTAGGGCTGATCCTGAAACTATTTCTCAAGGCCCCAAGGTTAAGGCCTCTGTGGTTAAGAATCCAGTTCCTCTGGACAAAGATGCTAGGGCCCTGGATAGGTGGGGTAAAAAACTGTATACCTCTTCTACTTTGGCTATGAGGGCTTTGAATTGTCAGTTTCATATGCTCAAGTATCAGAATTTTTTGTTAAGTCAATTGAAATGTAAAGTGGATGCTTTAGCTGAAGGTATTGACTGTAAGGAGCTTCAGGATTTGGTGCATGCTTCAGACCAGGTTGGGAAGCATTCTCTGCAGTGTGGTTTTGATGCTTTACAAGCTTCTTCCAGGGTGGCTGCTACTAGTTCTGTTGTTCGCAGGCATGCCTGGCTTAAAGATCAGTCCTTGTCGGAGCATGTTAAAGCTCATATTATGGATGCTCCTTTGCAGTCTGATGTTCTTTTTGGCCCTCCTGTGGAATTAGTTTTGAAAAAAATGGAGGAAAAAGCTAAATCTATGCAGACAGTGAAGGAATTTTTACAGGTTCAGCCTCCTATATTCAATAGGAATTGGCCTGCTAAGGGATGGTCTTTTCCCTCTTCGGATTTTCATTCTAGAGGCAAGTCGAGGCGTAGTAGAGGTAGGGCTTCCTTTCAGGGCCCTGTTACTTCTAGGTCTTTGAGTTCCTCTACCCCTTCTGCTGGGGAGGGCAAGGGTCAGTCCTTTGAAGCAGACCCAATGACCTGTGTCTTGGCTGCGGACTCTGCTTTGCTGGCAGCTCCTCTGGGAAAACTGGGACTTTTCAGCGGAAATTGGCATTTGGTTACCCAGGACAAATGGGTGTTGGACATTGTAACTCGAGGCTACAAATTTTATTTTCACACTTTCCCGCCTTTCAGCGGTATGCCGGATGTGCCTCATCAGCAAAAATTGGAAGCACAGGCACAGATTTCTTCTCTGCTCCAGTTGGGGGCAATACAGGAAGTTCCTTCGGCGGAAAGGGGCACAGGGTTTTATTCCCGTCTTTTCTTAGTGCCAAAGAAAGGAAATACTTGGAGGCCCATTCTGGATTTATCCATTCTAAACACCTTTCTAGAAATTCCGAAATTCAAGATGTTAACACTGCAACAGCTGTTGCCTATGCTGGGCAGGGATCACTGGATGGTGACTTTGGATCTCAAGGAGGCCTATCTTCACATTCCTATCAGGCCCAGTTGCAGGAAATTCCTGAGGTTTCGGACTGGGAATTTGCATTATCAGTTCTCTGCATTGCCCTTTGGCTTATCTACTGCGCCCAGGGTATTCACGAAAGTCCTGGCTCCAGTAATAGCTTTTCTCAGACTACGGGGAATTCAGATTTATCCCTATCTGGACGATTGTTTGATACTGGCTCAAGACAAGCGACCTACTTCGACATCTGCAGTGTGTGATGACAGTTTTGATGCGTGGGGTATTCTGTGAGCGAAATAAAGTCCAGTCTAGTACCCTCACGAGAGATGTGTTTTCTGGGTGTGAGTCTGAATACAGCGACTCAGATGGCATTTCTTACCCCGGACAAACAAAGAAATCTTCACCAGTACTTCCTACAGCTATCAGTCCTGTCCAGGCTGACTGCAAGGACAGTCCTTCAAGCCTTGGGGTTCATGGCATCTTGCATTCTAGTACTTCCCAATGCCAAACTGCATATCACGGAAGCTACAATGGTATCTCAAAAGCGTTTGGACTCAACACAGCCACGATTTGGACACTGTCATTGATTCTTCCTTGCATCCAGAAGGAATTTGTGTGGTGGGCTCAGGAATGTCACCTAAACAAGGGACTCTCTGTGACCCAACCAGAGGCAAGTCAGATATTAACGACAGGCGCCTCGAGTCAGCCTGGGGTGCTCATTTCAAAGGAAAATGGATTCAAGACCTTTGGCCCCGGAGTTGCTTCACTTGCATATCAATATGAAGGAGATGCTGGCAGTTCAATTTGCCTTAAAAGCATTCAAGGATCTGCTTCGCCGGGACTGGTGTTGGTTCGAACAGACAACACAACTGTCATGTGGTACATCAACAAGCAGGGGGGAACTCATTCTTACCCTCTTTGCAGACAAGCAATGCTGTTATGGGAAACTGCTTTGGGTCTGCACATCACTCTTCGAGCACAGTTTCTGCCAGGAACAAAATTCGTTAGCAGATGTTCTGAGCAGACAAATGGTGGATCCTCACGAATGGAAGTTGGATCCTCAGGTGTTTCGTCAGTTGACCATGGCTTGGGGAACTCCAGACATAGATCTGTTCGCTTCTCCTCTGAATTTCCAACTACCTCTGTTTTGCACAAGGCTGTTTCATCCGAAAGCCTGGAAAATAGATGCACTATCCTTCAGTTGGAGCAACCTTCACGTGTATGCCTTTCCTCCTCTGCCTCTTCTTCCAAAAGTCCTGTTGAAAGTCAGGAGGGACAAACCGTGCATGATCCTTATAGCACCGGATTGGCCTCGTCAGCATTGGTGCCCTCTGTTGAGGAGTTTAATTCAGGAGGCCCCTTGGCCATTACCACGGATTCCTCACTTATTGTCTCAAGAAATCAATCATTTTCTCAATGTCAGGGTGCGATCCCTGCACCTGACAGCCTGGCACATTCAGTTTTAGAGAATGAGGGCCTTCAGCTCCCTCAACAAGTTTTGGATGTTCTTTTGGAAGCCAGGCGTCCTAGTACTCGAAAAGTTTATGCTGATAAATGGAAGAGATTTTTTCTTTGGAGTTCAGCTAAAGGCTTTGAGGTCACATTGCCTGATTTGAGTTGTACATTGCAATATTTGACTATGTTATTGGACAAGGGTTTGTCTTTCTCTTCTATTAAAGTGCATGCTGCAGCTATTTCTGATCACTATGCTGGTGACCCTCCTTTATTTTCACATCCATTGCTTAAACAATTTCTTAGAGGGGCAAAGAATATAAGACCCCCACGGAGGGACAGAGTTTCCTTACGTACTAATCCTACTTTTCTGCCTAAAGTGGTTTCTAATGTGGCATTGAACCAGTCTATACATTTGCCTACTTTTTATGCTGACCCCCAAACTGAAGGGGAAAAAGTTTTGCATTCTTTGGATGTACATAGGCAGTTACGATATTATTTGTTCAGAACCAAAGAGTTCAGAAGTTCTCATCAGTTGTTTGTTTCGTTTGCTGTGACTTCCCGTGGAAAGGCTGTCTCGAAACAAACTATTTCCAAGTGGATTGGCCATTGTATTGCTTTTTGTTCTTCTCATCATGGTAAAGAGGTTCCAGTTGGGATCAGGCCTCATTCTACTAGGGCTACGGCCACATCTACTGCTTTTTTAAGAGGGGTAGCTACTAAAGACATTCTAGAGGCAGCTACCTGGAGTTCTGTACATACCTTTATGAAGCATTATCATTTGCCTCTTTATTCTACGTCTAGGGCTGGGTTTGCCACTGCAGTCTTACAGGGCATGTCTGCAGCTCCTCAGGCTATTTAGTTGTCCGACCTCCCTTTGTTTTTTCCGTGGCTCTGGGATTCTACCCATTAGTCAGGACTGCAGCAATGGGAGGCAGCGAACATAGTACAGTTTTGTACCTACCATAAATGTAGATGTTCGAGGATCTCCATTGCTGCAGTCCAATCCTCCCTCCTTCCCCTTTTTCTTTTTAGATTGGGGTTTTGGGTGGTGTTTATTTTTGCATTCTGACATCTGAGGCAAGAAAGACTAAAGTTATGGCGTCGGTCATGCGCATTTATACTGACACCACGTCAGTCTCGGGCGCCATGACCGGCGCCAGATCTAGCCCTTTGGTATTCGGGCCGATGGAGGGCAGCGGAGTACCCATTAGTCAGGACTGCAGCAATGGAGATCCTCGAACATCTACATTTATGGTAGGTACAAAACTGTACTTTTTGGTGGATTTGGATTTTTTGAGGTGGAGCATGTCCATTAATTCCGGGTTGGACATGGCCTTGTATGTCAGGCACATGTCACCTCTGAGCAGACTGTATGCGACTGAATAGAGCTGGAGTTTCTTCAATCTGGCAGCATATGACAGATTTTGGAGTCCCTTTATCCTTTTGGTGAGGAACTTTTGGGGTCTCTCCAATTGCTGCAGATGTCGGGTGAGATACATCCCGAATGGGGCATTGTACTCTATCATTGGTCTGATAAGTGAAGAGTACAGGGGAACAATGACCTCACTAGATCTGGATGTGAATCCCTTCATGATCAGGTGGGCAATGTAGAAGGTCTTTCTAACCACTTTAGCAACGTGAGTGTCAAAGAAAGGCCACTGTCAACCTGGGTCCCCAGGTCCCTGATAACCTCTTCTGTGCTTAGTGGATTGCCACCTATATGGTAGCTTGGGGTTACCTTGTTTTTCCCGAAGGGTATGACAATACATTTTTTGGCGTTTAACTTCAGGCCATGGCTCTGGCACCAGCTATCTGTTTCCGTGAGTCCCTTCTGAAGGATATCCGTGTCCGATGCACTTTCCACTATGGCCCAGTTTGCAGTCGTCTGCAAACTTTGTCAGCCAAAGTCCTCCCATGTTGGCCTGTACTTCTGAGAAGTAGATGCCAAACAATAGGGGGCCAAGGACCGAGCCCTGTGGGACACCACTTGTGACCGGCTTGGAGTCTGACACAGCGCCAGCAACTCTAACCCTGTGGGTTCTGTCCTTAAGCCAGTTTGCAACCCATCTTGTGACATATGGGTTTACATTTAAGCTGGTAAGTTTTTCTACAATACCCGAGTGGGGTATTGTGTTGGAAACCCTTTCCAGGGCAAGGTAGGCTGTATGGACTGCCTTGCCCTCATCAATAGCCTTGGTGACTGTTTGAAGAAGTCGACCAAGTTCAAAGGCATGATCTTCCTTTGACAAAGCCAAACTGGGTCGGGTCCAATGTCTGCAAGTCCCCTATATCTTTGTTTATGAGCTCCATTATGATCCTCTCCATAGCTTTGCAGACTAGACTTGTTAAGCTTATGGGCGGTAATTACCAGGGTCCGTAGAGGCGCCGCCTTTGTGGAGTGGGACCACAGTTACCGTACGCCACTCTTTGGGCACGTATCCTGTGGTAAGGCTGAGATTAAACAGCTGCCTTATGTGCGGGTTTAATTCCTCATTTAGCTCGTGTAGCACACAGCCGGGGACACCATCCGGTCCCATTGATGCTGTGTTTTTAACTTTAGAGAGAGCAGCTTTCATCTGCGCATTTGAGATGTCCGGGAGGCTACACTCGGCTGGGATAGTTATCTCTCCTTTAGGGGGGGGAGAGGGGGGTATGTTGGCAATGTCTATGGGTTCAGTGATTTTTGTATCATTTTGGACTAATTCTGAGCATATCTGGGAGTTTCCACCCAGGTTCCTAACATAGCTGAAAAAGGCCTTATGATTGTCCTTTGAATCCATGGCAATTTTTCTTTCAAAATTGGCTTTAGTTGATTTTATGAGTGCTCGTATTTTTTTACTAATAATGATCAGGGGTGACTTCCCTTTTATGGATTTTGTTCTATCATGTAATAGCTTTCTCCTCTTATTGTAAAGTTTGTTAATGGCTGGGGTCCACCAGACTGGACGTTTGCCCTTTGTGGAAAGAGTCTTGGTTTTATTTGGGATTGCCTGATCCATGCAGTCCTGGAGGTGTTCATAGAAGGCATTTGTAAGGGCTTCCGCAGCTTGGGTTGTGGTTTCCACTGGCTCAGGGGCCTTGAAGGATACCACACCAGTCTTGAGTAGTGTGAAGTTTTCTTTAGAGAAGTTCTTCACTATGGTCTTTTTTGTTTGGGGTGGGGGCGGGATGTGGATTTCCAGTGAGATTAGTTTATGATCAGATCTCACCAATGAGGGATATACTTCCGGTGTGGAGCATTTTGTCCCCATGTTTGTGACAATGAGATCTAGTATATTTTCTCCTCTCGTGGGAACAGTGACTATATGTTCCATGGCATTTGAATTTATGAACTCCAGGAACCGTTGGGCTAGAAAGTTAGTGCTTGAGTAATGTTCCCAGTCTATATTCGGGTAGTTGAAGTCACCCAATATGATGGTGTTTGGAGATGCATTTATACCCTCCAGTGTCTTCAGGAAGGCTGTGTGGGGTTCCTGAGTTTGAGAGGGTGGCCTGTAGCATGCTACAATTTGTAGAGCAGTTTTGCCTATGGTTAGTTGCACCTGGATGGTTTCCGAGCTTAGGCATTGCCACCAACCTGGAGGTGTGGGTATCCTTTATGAATATGGATACACCCCCTCCTTTTGTGGTGTGGTCCGGGTTTTGGGGCCAGAATGCATGATATGAGGTAAAACCTAATAGTGCCGGGGTGCTCTCAGGAGCCTTGAACCAGGTTTCAGTTACAGCACAGACATCGATGTTCTCCATACTGAGAAGGGCCTCGAGTGTGTGCATTTTGAGATTTAGACTTCTGGCATTGAGCAGCATTACCCTCAGTTTCTTCCCATTTTTGTTTTCTAGGGTGGTAGGTTTAGAATTTGAGCCTTGCCTAAAAAAGGCACTATGGGGGTGGCAAGAGCCTTGGCCAATATCCGGAATCCCAGGGGTGACAGGTGCAAGCCGTCCCTTGCGAAGCAGCGTGGCTTGTCAAGCATGTCATCCCAGGCAGACAGACAGTGGATCCCCTTTGAATGACACCAGACATTAAGCTAATTGTTAAAGCTGATCATCTTGTCTCTATTGTGGCATCATTCTTGGTGAAGGAAGGATACTGCTCAGGGTTAGGGTCATACCTGCCTGGGCTACATAATCAGAGAGCTCCTCTGTCTCTTTTCATGTAGTCCAGGGAGGGACGTCTCAGGTCGTTCACACCAGCATGGACAATGACTGTGTCATATTTGTACTTGCCGTGGAGTGACCCGAGTGTTTCACATTATTTTCTTGCACCTATGTTGCATTCAGCAGTCTGTACATCTTCATGCATTTTTGAGAATGCAAATACCAAGTGTTGGCTCAAGCTATTATTAAGTGGTTCCGGGCTTGTTTCACAAGGACAGTGTAACTTCTCCTTTGTATTTTATACCTGTAAAAATCAAAGTCTGAAGCATACCTCTCAACCTCTTCGGACAGGAAATCTGGGCAAAGCCAAAAATAATGGGGGAACAAAGGCCCCAAAATAGGGACACATTTTAAATATTGCTCTTATAAGCTTTGAAAGTTGCTAAAATAAATGGTTGTTGTGTTGTAGTGCATTTTCCGAAGGATATGAAGTCTGAAGCTCAGATAGCTGTCTTTAATTACTGATTTTATTTGTCAAGGGTTTATCAGAAAATCGCGAATTTTATGAGAAACAGATCAAACATACGAGGTGAAAATCTGTACAGTTGAGAGTTATGGTCCCAAGTGGTGGTAGTAGGGTATCCCCTTGAAAACATTGACTTACCAGAACATTGACATTCACAACAGTGAGACCACAAAGTTGAAACTTCAGAAAGCCAAACTTTCGTAACTTTGCAAGTTAAGTCCGGGGAAAATAACCGCAGGGCCACCATGGTGACCTTTGCCTTGTTATCAACTGTAGTGTGATCTCAGAGTTGGTATTTTTAGTTAGTGGGAGTGGGGGGTGGGGCACAGCCTTCGGGGTGTGCGGGGGCGAAGCCCTCCACATTGGTGCGTTTTAGTTGATTCTGTTCGTATTTGTTGTTGGTGGTTCAGTGGTTAGTTTCCAGAATTACCTTGCGACGTTCCGAGAGTTTGGCTTTCAGAAGTTTCAACGTTGTGGTCTTGCTGTTGTGAATGTTGATGTTCTGATAAGTCGACATTTTCAAGTAGGTCCGGTAGTAGCCCAATCCAAGCTAAACCAACATGGATCATAGTCCTTAAACAGAACAAATAGGGAAGGGATTAGCTTGAGCAGGTTGAGATTTGTGAAGGAGAGCGAATCTTAGCTTCCATCCGTAAGTTCCCAAGTTTTCATGTTAAATCACCCCAGATCTTCAAAATAAGTCACATTAAATGAGTATTCATTTACCTTTTAAGATGGTATTCTTAGCTTGGTTTCACAAGAAGTGTTTTAGATTGTTTGCCATTTATACCAAGTACCTATTTTAATAAAGTAGTTGTACTTTTGTGTTTGGTGTAAACCATGTTACAGGATTTAATTTGATTCTTTTCCTGCACTGAGATGCAAGGGAGTTTATGGAGATAGGTTTGTTCATATGAGATACTATGTCATCTAAAGGTAACATTTTAATGCTTCCCCTTTGCTTTGCCTAAGGATAGGCAGGAAGGTTTCCTTATTGAATTTGATTGTATTTTTCACTATTTTACATTGGATGTTTCTTCACATTTTGGTGTTCCCATGTGGCAAAGACTGGGTTATGATCACTAATGCCATTTGACATAGTTCCTGCACAAGTAATTTTGCTGTGGCCTGTTTGTATCCAATCCAAAGCATTTTATTCTTCAGTAACTTTATCTGTCTTTGTGGTTATGTGTATTAGCTGTGTCAATCCATATAGGCTCATAGTGGTGTGAATCATTTTATAAGGAAACTTCAAGGTAACCTCAGATTACTGTTTCAAGAAGTATATTTATATTAACCAGGATAATATGTTCTCTGAGGCCAATTTATATGAACTAGGATGTTTATAGAGTGTTGCAATACATATTTTGTAAGTTAAATTTAAGTGTAGCTTCTAGTATGTTTGTTTTTGTGTTGAGTGCGCAACAAGCTTAAAAGCTTTTGTATACTTAATGGTTTTACCATCATCTCTTATTAGTGTGATCATTATGGATAATGCTGTAGATAGAAGGCAGTATTTCTTGTCTTTTTTTGTGAAATTTTAAGTCAGGTTTCTATTACTGCAATTAAGTCAGGGGTGTATGGAGGTACCCAGCTTTGCAGGTGTTGTATTATACCTGATACGAATAGCATTTATATGATTTTGTTTTTCTCTAGTAGGTCTAACCACAAAAGGTTTATTAAGATTGCTGAAAGCAGTATAATGTATGAGAAATCCTGGGTTAGGGTGAATGCCCTCACATTGTAGACGTGATTTTTAAGTTTATGCCGGTGTTAGATTTCTACAGTACATTTTGGATATATCTGAGTTGTTTAATTCTGGTTTTGTTTTTTGGTGTATATTTTAGAATGAACAGGTAACAGCTGCCTTTAGAATGAGTGCTTGTGTAGAAGTGTGAGTGGTAATAGTAGCATAATTTATTTTAGGAGGAAAAGAAAGACAAGTAAAGTAGATATATTATTTCACACAAGTAATGTTTGTAGTTGGGTTGTGTTTGTCATCCTAGTTGAGTGGAATGCTGCTTGTTTTTCTATAGTGTAATGATGAGGAATGATTCACAGGCATTTCAAGACTATTTTAGTCTAATGTCTGTGGCCTATTGGTCCCTGGATAAATTTGAGAGCACCCATCTAGTTATACAGGCTTAGTTTGTGGATTGTAAGACTATTCTTGTGCTTGAATACTATGCTAATACGATTAGGATTTTTCTGTCCTCCAGCCATGGTTATAGTCTATGTAGTTAGAGTACAGGTTAGGATGCCATTATATTTACTGTAAAAGTACAATTTATGTGATTCATAAGTGGAGTATCCGTCCTTTCTAGATTTTATAAATTGAAAATGTGGAGCAAAATGTGATACAATTATGTAAAGAAGTACAGTTGTGTAAAATCGTACCATAACTGTAGATGTCCTTGCCTTCACTTATGCAGTATTCCTTACGAATGGGATTCCCTGCTGTGAAGCCCTCCGTCCGGCCAGTTTACAAAATTCTACTGTTGCTTTAAGGTATGCTGAAGTCACCTGCTAAGTCCTTGCGTAAGGTAGGGCATAAAGGTCACATTCAGGCATACCGTCCTCAGAACAGATTGCCCCAGTAGGAACAGCAGTCCAAGGAAACCAAGGAGAATCTGCACAGCCAGGAAGAGGAAAATACCAGGGGGATGGAGCGGGGGGGGGGGGTGAGTTCTGCAACGGTGAAGGCAAGGACATCTACTGTTATGGTAAGATTTTACACAACTGTACTATATCCTTACATTTACTGCTGCAGTATTCCTTATGAATGGGAGAGTGCAAAAGCTCAAAACTGGTGCATGTGAAATAATTCCTGCTTTAAAACCTCAGCTTGGCCAGCTAGAACTTGGTTATATTCAACTGGACGTATAAGAGAATTTAAGTACCTTTATCTGCACTTTTTTTTTTTTAAAAAATACAGTATTTAACTTGATTTAAACTGTGTATGAAGGAGTGTTGAAGGAATTTTTAACTGAAGTTATTCTGCTCTTCAGTTTTTCCCACCCACCCTGTTTTTGTTTTGGTGTTAATCTTAGTGGCATTGAAACTGCCCGCCCCTCAGCCTGCCTCTGGGCCCATCTCATTTGCTCACTCAACTGAGTGCAGTGAGATCATATTCTGATTTCAGGCACTCCTACTGTGTACAAAGAGAGCATCTGGGAAATAGAAAAAAAAAAAAAAAAAAAAAAACTTATTTCCTGCCTTTCTTGTTAAGTGGTACAGACTATTTGTAGGCTTCTGAGCCCCCAAGCCCTTCTGTGTTTGAGGAAGCCTTCTAGCTTGTTTTTTTTTTCTTATAACTAGCCAGTTTTCTAGTTTCAGCACTCAAATCTGTTTCTTTGATCTCAGCACTTGTTCAGAAAAAAAAAAAAAAAAAAAAAAATAAATTTCATCTGCTTTTACTGTACTTGTGTTTCTACCTACTTCTTTTTACTTTTGCATCATCTTAAAATACTCAATTGTATTTATTACTGCTTGGTGTAACTCATTCTAAGCCTTTTGGTTTAAACACTTGGGCTTCGGACCAGTTAGTTGTTTTGCACTGAGAGGGTTTGTGGTCTGCACTGTTGTGGCAGAACAGGTAGCTTACATCCTTCTAGGTTGAGAACTGCTCATTGAGGGCTCAGTGTCTGTTATTCTAAAAGTGTATTAATTCTAGTTTAAGCACTTGGGCTTTCAAGCCAGTTATTTTACATTAAGAGGGTTCGTGGTCTGCACTCTTGTGGGAGGAGAGGCTGGACTCTGCCCTTCTGAGGTGGGAATTTCTGGTTAAAGGCTTATAGAGCATGCATATCTGAACTGTTTCTTACTGAAGTTGGTGCGCCTTGTCTGCTGTGGCATAGACTGGATTCGGGCCTGCTGGATCTAGCTTTGTTTGTGTAACTTGAGCACTAATCCAGACATTCTCTAAAGTATTCAATGGTATTTATTACTGCTTGGTTGTAACTTGATTAAAGTGTAGCTATCATTCAAGTCTTTTGGATTAAGCACTAGGGCTTCAGACCAGTTGTTTTACATTAGGAAGGTTTGTGGCAAGCACTGTGGTGGCAGGACAGGTAGCTTTCATCCTTCTAAGTTGGGAACTGCTGATTGAGAGCCCAGTGTCCAAGTGTATTAGTTCTGGTTTAGGCACTTGGGCTTCAGGCCAGTTATTTTACATTAAGAAGGTTTGTGGTCTGCACTCTTGTGGGAGAAGAGGCTGGACTCTGCCCTTCTGAGCTGGGAATTTCTGGTTAAAGGTTTATAGTGCCTGAATATTTGAACTGTATCTTACTGAAATTGGTACACCTTGTTTGCTCTAGCATAGACTAGATCCAGGCCTGCTGAATCTAGCTTTGTTTATATGCTTGTTTGTTTGCTTGTTATTTCCCTGGAAGCTAATTCCACCTAATACGCAACTTCTCAGCGCTTCTGTGGATCACTAGTGATATCTGCATTGCTTACTGTACTTATTTCCTTGTTTCACTTGAAAGAAAGTTACTGTTTGTCGTTTTTGCATTTAGTTACTTGTAACACATTGCACTCAAGTTACCTGGCACTTGCTCACTAAAGCAATTATATAAGTCGGCACTAAAAATTAAAAGCACTACACCCTCACTCCCCACTGGCCCTTGTTTTCAATTAAGGATTTCCCAATATTATTCTAGCATGTCCAAAGGTCAGTTGTCAATCTCCTCTCCGGTCCAGCTGGTAAATCTGGGAATCTTGAGGCAGTGTTATAATTGCCTCATGTACACAGACAACCCACTCCTCCTCCCACATAACACAAATACTTGCGAGAGATGCAGCTATTTAGCCAAACTGGAGGCTGAGCTCTCTCAACTCAGGACTGGCAAGACCAGACAGGAGGAGAAGGCAACTACACACACCACAAAACCAGCCTCAGATAATGCTACCACTCCACTGAATCAAACACATAAACACACAAAGACATACTCGGAGGCTCTGAGTAAAAATTTACCTAAACAGCAGAGGCCTCCAAAGCAGACACCCAAACAACTGCTACCTCAAGACACCCCACAAGCAACACATAAACCACAAAAGCAGTGTGCAAAGCAGTCACAGCCCTTAAGGCCAAATACAACACCAAACATACTTGTCATAGGTGACTCCATAGTCAGACACACTGACGTCCCACTCACCAGGCTGAACAAGGAGAGGGTCACAGTAAGCTGCCTACCGGCGCTAGAATCCGCCACATAACCCAAGCACTCGGGTCACTCCACGGCAACTACACATATGACACGGTCATTGTCCATGCTGGTGTGAGCGACCTGGGGCGTACCTCCCTGGACTACATGAAAGAGACATAGAGGAGCTCTCTGATTATGTAGCCCAGGCAGGTATGACCCTAACCCTGAGCAGTATCCTTCCTTCACCAAGAATGATGCCACAATATAGAGACAAGATGATCAGCTTTAACAATTGGCTTAATGTCTGGTGTCATTCAAAGGGGATCCAGTGTCTGTCTGCCTGGGATCCAGTGTCTGTCTGCCTGGGATTACATGCTTGACAAGCCACGCTGCTCCTGAGGGCGGCTTGCACCTGTCACCCTGGGATTCCAGATATTGGCTAAGGCTCTTGCCACCCCCATAGTGCCTTTTTTAGGCAAGGCTCAAATTCTAAACCTACCACCCTAGAAAACAAAAATGGGAAGAAACTGAGGGTAATGCTGCTCAATGCCAGAAGTCTAAATCTCAAAATGCACACACTCGAGGCCCTTCTCAGTATGGAGAACATCGATGTCTGTGCTGTAACTGAAACCTGGTTCAAGGCTCCTGAGAGCACCCGGCACTATTAGGTTTACCTCATATCATGCGTTCCGGCCCCAAAACCGGACCACACCACAGAAGGAGGGTGTATCCATATTCATAAAGGATACCCACACCTCCAGGTTGGTGGCAACGAAGCTTGGAAACCATCCAGGTGCAACTAACCATAGGCAAAACTGCTCTACAAATTGTAGCATGCTACAGGCCACCCTCTCAAACTCAGGAACCCCACACAGCCTTCCTGAAGACACTGGAGGTATAAATGCATCTTCAAACACCATCATATTGGGTGACTTCAACTACCCGAATATAGACTGGGAACATTACTCAAGCCCTAACTTTCTAGCCCAACG
>NC_056739.1:1461329491-1461429491 GCF_019279795.1 Protopterus annectens
GGGGGCAGAGAATCTGGCGCTTTAGAGGCAGTGGGAAAAACATCCAATAAAGCGGACAAGATGGGAGGAATGGCCATAGGTTTAGGAGATTCCATATGCAGTGACTCCTATATAGTACCTCCCATGGATACCCGAAACCTGGGCACAATCCCACTTAAAAAAAAATTCCATCATCCTAGAGACCATGTCTCCAAAGGAAATATCCTCAGAAGGATTATCTAGATAGAGTATGAGAATCCTCCTCCTCAGACCTGTAGTCTAAAGGAGAAGGAATCTGGGTAGAATAAGCAAGGCAGTCATCATCAGAATCCACCTCAGAAGAATGCAATTCTCTAGGTCTTTTAGGGGGAAGAGGTGGACCAAGGAGGAGCAGGAACTGAAACCGCTTGAGGAGGCTGCAACGACAGTAAAGCATTAAATAATCCCTGAGTAAAGGCCTGACGCTCACTTTGTGGATCCCTAGGAGCAGAATAAAAAAGAAACAGAAAACTAATCATGTTTCAAGGGCCAGCCATCCTAGAAACCTGAGAAGGCCCAGACTTAGGATGGCATTCCACAACCGCAGTAGGAACCTCTTCCCTAAAGAGAAACTGTAGAACCCTCAGAAACCATCAACTGTGGTTCCCTCTGAATACCCAAAATGGACACCTGCAAAGCTTCGTCAGATGTGCTGCCTACCAAATCCTCACCGGCTTCCAGTCCAGATGCAGTAGAAGAATCTGACAAAACTGGGTGAGCCTCTGGGTGCATAATAACCTCAGGAGAAATTACTGACAGAGGCTGGGCAGAGGGAGATTCCGGTCTTACCTCATGCACCTTTTTCATCCCAGATGGCTGACTCTTGGGACAGGAAGTTCCATCCATAGTACCCTCGGCAAGAAGCTTAAGTCGCTGGTTCTTCAGGTACAAGGAAAGGGAAGAAAGCCTACTACAAAGTTTTTGGGACAAATGCCTGACAAATTGAATAAGACGTATGGTCGTGAGCATCACCAGGGTTAAAAATACACTTGTGGTGGTCTTTATGGGGAATCTGTCTCCCACACTGGCATTTACCCTTCCTGGATGACATTAACCCCAAACAGCACAAAAGAAAGAGAAAAAGTAACCAAAACTCAGCTGGGTACTTATCTGCAACTGTGAGGACTCCAGCAAACGGGAGTAAGCACAGAAAATCCAGCAAACAGAAAAAACGGTAAAAGAAAAACAAAAAAAGGATGTATACAACAAACAGGCAGTTAAAACAGTGTTCAGCCTGCTGGCAAAGAAGTTCTGAGGATGGTATGCCTGAACATCACCTTTACGCCCTACCTTATGAAAGGAGTATGCAGGTGACTTCAGCATACCTTAAAGCAGTGGTAGACTTTTGTAAACTGGCCGGACAGAGAGCTTTATTGCAGGGAATCCCATTCATAAAGAATACTGCAGTGGTGATTGTAAGGACATATACTGATACTGTCATTGAGTTCAAGAGTACTAACTTCCTCATTTTTACATTCTGAGGAATAAGGCATGCATATTCAGGTGAATTCAACAGAAAACTCCCTTGGTGAATTTAAAAGCTTAATAAGATATACAACAGAAGAAAGGTTAACCTCTAGCTTTTAGCATTATCCTATTTAAAAAATGTCTGGATTAAATAGAGTGCAGAATCTCTTTTCTTATAAAATAAAATTAGCTTGGCCTCAAAGGTTGAATGTAACATGTCAATAAACAGTGAAGTAATTACTCAGAAGCAGGACATCACAAAGGTGACTGCAGAAAAAATGTTCAGTCTTCACAGTAACACAGAGGCATCTTAGAAGCTATAGAGACAGGGAGAGGCATACCTTGTTAGAACCACAGATGTAACTGCTGCCATAAATACTATTACAAAAACTCAGATCAGTGGGACCAGATAACTTATGTGCAGGTCTCCTACTCTGAATCAGGGCAAATAACACTAAATAAAATGTTATGTGGATATATTGCTGTACTATTATAAGGCATGATAATAGTACTGTTACAATTCACCATTGGGGGGATTACATCAGCCTGACTGCTGTTCTACGTAAAACTGTGAAAATGGTCATAATGCAGTTTATCCAAAATCACACAGGGGCCCTACTTCTGTTAGCTGTGGAGCAGAATGAGTTTAAGGGGAGAGCTTTACTTTTGAAAATTCTTTTTAAGAGGTAACAGTATTATATGATGGACTGACTGTGCATCCTGCTTATTATAACTTGAATGCATTCAGAACCATCCACCATAAGGGAGTAAAATATAAATTAGTAACTTTAATTGACAATTCATGTGTAATTCGGTGGTTAAAATGCTAGCTGAGCAACATAACAGAAGTTGTGGTGGAATGTTAACTCCCTCTGCCAGCCGGAGTTGCCAGTGGCTTACCACAGAGCTGTGTAGAGGGGCCACTTATTTTTGGATTATTCATCTTTGATATAGAAGTGTAAATGGGCTGTGAATGATCAAATGTGATAGCTGAAAAATGGATAACATAATTACTTCAGTAAAAGATGCTGAAGTTGTCTATAAGATTTTCTGCCAAAATACACACATGTGGCAGTAGTAATGATCTCACCTTCAGTGCCAATAAATGTTACATTATAAGACTTGGAAGAAACGCATAAATTATGATTACAAAATAAATGGCCAGTTCACAAAAATTATGCCATCATTAAAGATTTGGATAATGGTGGACAATATACATTTGCTGAGTATGTACGTAGTTAGGAAAGCACATTCTAAGACCATTTTATTTATTTATTTCCAGTTTGATTACCGGGGAAGTCCACTGGGTCAACATGGCCCATTTTCAGTGGAGGCTCGGGGAGAAAAGCTCAGAGAATCCATTAAAAAGAAACCGTTTACATACAGGATTTACAAGAAATACAAGCAAGGTCTGAGAATGCATTAGCAGTTTACAAATATGATTGCAAGGTACAACCTAGTACCAGAAACAATTCTGTAGAACTGATTAAGTTAAGCTTTTTCATTGAGTAAACGGCAGAAATATAGTGAAACTAGGTGTTAAGGTTGTATAGATATTTGATAAGTACTGAGAAATTACAGGAATTTGAGAAATTGTGGATATGCTTTACATGCATATGTTAGAGTAGAAAGGAGTACTCTTTATTTAAAATATTTACAAGTTTTGTTAAGCAGAAATAGCTGTAGGAGTGGAAGAAGTAAGGAGAGGAATAAAGCCGCAGGAGAGTGCAGGGAGATTTGATAGAGATGAAAGAATATGTCTGAGGGAGGTATATAGGGATTATGTGCCAGTAGGGGGGAGACTCTTATGGCTTGAAGTGATCAAAGCTTAAGTAAGGAGGGATTATGGGCTGGAAGGGCAAGACTCTTACGGTTTAAGGTAATCGGAGCTTAAGTAGGGAGGAGGTAGGGGCATTTCCATTTAGTAGACAGGTGTATGAAAAGCTGGGCTTTGAAATTTTCATAGTTTGGGGTGCTTCTTAGTGATTGAGGAAGGGAAAAGGCATGTGTAAAAGGCATGCTTAGTCATTCCTGGGAGACCATCCTACCAATTTATACCCTACTGATCCAAACCATTATTGAATGTTATTGTGTTGTATAACGTTTGAGCAAGCCACCTGAAAACATTTGAAAAAGTTTAGTGTGTGTGTTTAACCTGATACTATCAAAATGGTGTCTCCTATAACTGGAGGTATGACAGTTTGCTTTATATTTTACACGCAGCATGTACTTTAATAACTTATCATTAATTGATCATTACTTTGAAATAACTAAATTTTACTTTGACTAGAGAGTGGATCTGAATGAAACTCTGATAGTTTTTCTTGCACTTCTTAGCAAGCAAAGGATAAGTAATGTACATTACTTTTAAATAAATTCTAGCTGCAATGTGTTTTGGAATTGTACTACTTTTTCTGTCTGATCTGGGCTGTGTCATCTGCCTTACACTTGAGATTTATGTATTTTTCTGTAGCAATAAGTGCTGTATCGGAAGTGTTATTCTTTGTCTGGAGATGCAACATTTAGATGGCACAGTGTCAGACAAGGCAGTAAATAAAATCAAGCTTTTTGTGTACCATGCTGCTTGACGGTGCTGAAACAGCTAATTTATAGCTTCTAGGTTTGACGGCTCTTGTGACAGCTGTCAAAAGAGCTGTCAAAGCATGTTAGTTGGACCTGTACGTTTTACTAGTAGGATTATAGGGGCAGTAAGGCATTTCACAGCAGCATTAGTCCTTGACACCCAAGCTTCAGAGAAACTGTATGCAGTAGCATAAACTATATATACCTGCCAACACCCATGTATACCACAGTTTTTTTCCTATTGTTTAAACAGCAAACGTTAACTAAATTAGTGTCTGGGCTAGTGACATTTTTATTGCTGCTTTTTTCCAGTTCTTCGAATAGTAAAAGATTTATCATTCTTCACAACTTTTTGTAATACTACTTGAAACATTTTAGTGAAAAGAAAATTTCCACAGGGGCATCAACACATGCACTATTTTATTAGTGATGTCACTGGTGATTTTTTTTTGTCAGTCACTTGAAAAAACTTTTTTGGATCTGAAGATAAATCAACAAGCACATGTGACACTCTTTTTCAAGTTCATGCTTATGTGGTGCTGAATAGGTTATTGGACAGATTTTAACACGGGAAGATTAGTCTGTACTTCCATTTTTAACTGTTTTCCAGAACTATAATGTCCCTCCTTTTTTTTTTCTGGTTTGAGTCTAAACTTAAATTTTAAATTAAGTTTTCTAAAAAAACAACTATTTATTTTCTTGTGATATAGAGCAAAAGTACACAAATAAAAAAAGTATTTTGCATTTGTCAAAATAGCTTAAATGGACATTCATAATGAAATTAAGTATTCAATATTGGGTAGCATTGCTTAAATTGCCATTTATAGCATTGTTTTTAAACAGCCGAACCTTTAATTTCATTAGTAATATGATTTTTTTTAAACTTTAACCAGTGCACCAAATCATAGGCGTGCAACCTTATCACCACTATTCATTTTTGAAGGTAAAACCCAAGTTTAAAAAATGTTGAGATGCCAAAATGAAAATCATCAGACAAATAGTAGCTTTGTACTCTTCTTTCCTCTATAGCCTGGTTATTCTTACCTGTACCACCCCTGACCTCATGTTAACCTGTAGAGGTAAACATCCAATTTACCAGGTTAATAGTAAAGCTCCATTCTCAATAACTGGAAGGATCAAGCCCACAGGCAGACCACTCAACGAACAGACAAAACTTTCCTGGCTGTTAAGTACCTTCCTCAGTGCCATAATGCAGTGCAGAGCTTTCCCTCTCCTGACTTTCATTCTGGTGCCATTACTGTGGCAAATAGTAAATGGTCTCAGGCTGCATTTAGTTTTTATGAGGAAATATTCCCTGTGTTTGTGAGTAGATTACTATATTTTCTTCATCTCAAGTTTTGCTGGTCATTGGACATTCTTTGACCCTTTTCAACTGTGTTCTTTGTTTTCTATTGACTTTTTTTTCACCAAAATTGTTTTTGAATGGCTTTTGCCATGTCTAGAAAAAGTGGATTAACTTAAGTACTGTTGGGCTTTCTTTCCTTTCTTAAAGGAGTTTCTCTTACTCTGTGTTTGGCTGCTTCAAAAGATGGAGTGGTTTCTACATGTGTTTGGACAGGCATGTATAGTGCATAACAGGTTTAGGTAAGAGAGATGCAGTTATCCAGAGGGTTCTGTCAGGAAACTCATTTTGTGTATAAAAATGTTTTTAGCTGCTAAAAAGGAATTGTGATTTTATTTGTAGTAGAATGGTTTCTGTGAAATAGATATTTCCCTCTTTGCCCTAGATTTAGAAACCTGATGTTTTCATCTGCTGAAAGCCTTCAAAGAACCTGACTAGTGAAACAAAACCAAAGCCTCTTAAACTAGAATCTGATCTCCAGCTCCTGAGATGGCAGTTCAAGAAAGTATGAGGTATAATTTACCCAAACCTCTTTATTCCCCTTTTCTGTGGTTACCAGATCTTAGGTTTTGTTTTGGACTGAACAGTGAAGTGCCTATTATAATGGATTTGAAACCCCTGATGTGGAAACTTTCAAAATGGAGAAGACTGGTCCATTATTCATCGCAGTGGTCTCAAGGATGTGGGTGTCAACTCGTACCATGTCAGAGGTGAAGCGTACCATGTCAGAGGTTAAGCTACAACCCATATCTGAAGTCAGGCCTTCAGTGATGATCTCTGCCTCAACAGTCTCGGTTCTGCTATATTAAACTTCAGCTCTGCAGTTGGCATTCATCACTCCTGTATTGAATTTCCTGATTTTGATGGTAGACTCACTGTTTGTGGTTGTTTGAGGTGTTAAACTTGATCACCAGTGTTGAGTGGGAAAACCTGGATACTGGAGCTCCATCTACCCTAGAGAACATATGCTATCTTACATTTTTGTAGGAATTCACAATTCTGGTCAGAAACCCCTAAAACATTAAGCTTTCTTTAGTCATCTGCTCTTAAAAAGTGTTCACACAACCCAGAGCCCAGTGGCTCACCTCTCAAGATAAGACCAAAGCAGTTGACTGCCTTGGGAACCATGTGTGCATATATCCTTGCATCCCTTTTTTTCTTTTTTCTTGAGGGAGCTCCACTACCTGGCCGCAGTAGATTTCCAGAAAAATGTCTCTGTACCAGATCACTCCCATATTCCTTGATGGACTGGTCAAGAGCAATTGCTATTTCCAGTAGGCAATGGTATCCATAGTGGTGAACCTCTTGATGTGGTTTTATACAGTACTACTAAGGTTTCATACAGTACTATGGGATCCAGCATTGTGATTCAGTGATGCGTATGGCTCTAACAGATTTTGCTGAGGGATGCCAAGGCAATTCCCCCTTTCAAGGACTGACTTTATTTGAGACCAGAATGAAGGTGCGTATGGAGTATATGTAGAAGGAAAAATGTTTGGCTGTTAAGGTTAAGTTCCAGACATCTCCATGCTCCTTTATTGGGGCACAGAAAATCCCTCATCTCCTGTAGTATGAGCAGTAGGTAAAAAGAAAAAGAAAAACGGTCTAGAAAGAAATCTAATTCTCATGGCATTTTTCAATGCCAGACCCAGAAGGAGCGATTCTCCACAGTGAGCCATACAGTCTACTGGACAGTCAAGAGCAGCCATGAGGCCTTGGCCAACTGGTCCCTTCTGGAGGAAGTTGGGGATTGTCTTTTCCTCCATCTGTCAACAGGGCTAGATACAACAAAGAACAACTGAGTCAGAACAGTAATAGTCAGTGGTTACATGGTTACAAACTTCCCTTTCTCATGACTCCTATCTCCTCTCCCACTGGATATCCCACCCTGTCAGAAGTAAGTGGCATAGGTAGGGGTCTAACTCCTAAGCAAATCAGTTGTCCTAGATGTCCCAGCAATAGATGTCCCAGCAAACTAGAATAGGGTCTGAATTTTATTCCAGGTTCTCTTTGGTGTGAAGAAAAGGCAAAGAGGGTCAGACCAATATTGTATGTAATTTGTCTAAATACCTTAATCCTCAAATAATGCTTTTCCTTTGTAGTTATTCCTTTAATGTTTAGAAGAACAAGGTTTTTATTTTTTTGTTTGTGGACCTCTTGGATGCCTTTCTTCATGTTAAAATTTAGGTACATCAATTTTCTGGATTATTTTGCAATGTCTGAGCCACTCCTTTTCTGTTCTGAACTTTACCTTGTGTACTCACCTCAGCCTCCAGGGTATTTAACAAGTGCTTGACACTGATAGCATCACACTTAAAACTTCAGGGAGTCAAGGTATTCCCGTACATGGAAGATTGGCTCCTAGTTCTCTTGTCTGTTCAGAACCTAGTAACACTGAGAGTTGCTGTTCACATCATTCCATTCTCAAAAATCACATCTACAACCTACGCAGCTGTTTATTTTCACTGGTTGCAGTTTAGACACAAATGTTTTGTGGACTAAGGCTTGCCACAGACATAATTCATTCTGTCCAAACCAAGGTGTTATCTTCTGTCATCTGTAACTGGTTTTGTGCATCATTGTTTCAAGGTGCTCTAAGTAATTATGTGGTGGTGGTCATCTGCCTTGTTTGTTCTGCACTGTGTAATACATTTAAACCTCTTGTTGTGAAGGTCCATAGGATATATGTCAAGTACTCTTTAGGACATGGAATTATTTCAGCTGCATGGCTTGTGAATGTACATGACTTTTTACTTTCATTTTTACTGGTGCTTTGGCATTTAGCTTTGTTGGCCTGAATGCACTAGTAAATATATATATATTAAAAAAAAAAAATTGGACATTAAAGTGCCATGTAGCTTTTATGTCCCTCAGGGGTCATTTGCATAATTCTAATGGGCCTCCACTTTAGAAGGTTTATGGTTTTACACCATGAAGATTCTAGCTTGGCTGCATCTTTCTTGGAGAGTTTATTAAATGTTTATCTCTAACATTTTTACCTTTTGGTTTGCATGGACCCTTCTGGAAGCTACCACACAATTACTTCAGTGAATATTTTGGGTTGAATGATCTCGGAATACTGATCCTTTTTGTCAGATATGCATTTCCTAGATGTGCAGAAGTCTCCTACTATGACGGCTCAGTATGAACAGTTTCCTTCACAGCAGTCCCACATACCTTTCTCATTGACAGTCAACATGGATATATTAGCCTTGAGGAGGTAGGGACATCTCGGTGGGGGGATAGTTTCAGTGTACCTGAAATTTTTCAAAACTGATACACTATGTCAACATGCTTAAAATGAGAACAGTTTTGTTGGCTGGGACTCCCTTATAGTGAGATTTCTTACCTTACAGTTGTTGAACAATGTGACAGTTGTGTAATATGTCATCGGGCTTGGGAATTTGATCCTGTCTCCTTAGGCCTAGAATCTATGAAACTGTAGGAATGGACAGTGTCCAGTAACCACTTATTTGCTATACATATCCTTGGGTACTCAGTATACTGGAAAATTCAGCAGATACTTGTTTCTGTCACAAGAGTGGGTCTTTAGTGCCTCCATAGCTTAACTTTTTACAGAAATGGGGAACTTTCTGCTGCAACACCTTTGCCTCTCTGACCGCCATGAAGTGCATTGCCTTTTCCTCTCTTATTTCTTCATCTGAGAATTTCCCAATGGATGCTGTCACCCACAGATGGATTTGTGCTTTCCCCCCACATCTTATGATAGCAAGATTTGTTCAGAATACAAACCTCTGTAGAACCAAAGTCATCCTTGTAGCCCCTTGGGTCTGACAAATTTGATTCCCTGTTATGTCTCATCTTTTGGAAAAGCCACTTTTCTTGAGATACACTAGAACTTCACTTATTCATGTTTCAAGCAGAGTTCACTGAGGCCTCTAACATGTGTGGATGGCCAATTGACTTCTCCACATCCAGTAGCTGGTGTTAAGCCTATCTTTCCTGGCAAGATAGTCATGATCTTATGTTCACAAAAGCCTGAAACTTGAAAAGTTGATAGCTATAGAATGCTCTCTGTCTGCTTTTGAGCATGATATTTATTTATTTTTTCTTTGTTGGCTGGTTTAGTCCCATTTGGCCATTGGATCACATTAAAGAATTGAGGTGGTATTTATACTACTTTGGGAAATTAGGCCAGGCTGTTGGGGAACTTTCCCTGCTCTTTTTTGATAGGTGCCATGGGATCTTTTATGTCCAATTCATGCAGATGTGGGATCTTTTATATCCAACTCCTGCAGATGTGACCTTGGTTTAATGTCTCATATGTAGCATGATGCACTTAGAAATGCAGCACCCCCATGCTGTAATAGTGTCAGCAATCCACCTACCTGCTTTTGTGCCACTCACGCTGCTAACTGGTAGGTGTCTTAGTAACTTAGCTAAGCTCCTCACTTAAGCCAACACCTTTCTACTGAAGGACTTCAACTGTCCATCCATAAACTAGCTGAGCTTCACTGCAAGTGGTCAGTATGCCCAATACTTCCCTCAGTATACTTGACTTTGTCCTCACAAATATGGTCACTGCTTGAATACCTCCTATTGTTATATTTTCCCTTTTTGAATCATACCATAAATCAGTGATATTTTCTTTAAAAGTGCTAGTACTTCCTCTACAACTATGTATGTGTTCAAGGACTCGTCTAAAGTGAACCTTCTTAAGTTGTTTGATCTAAGTAAATTCTGCTGTAATCTTCCTTTGAAAGATTCCACAGCTAAATATCTGGCCTAGTAATTAAGGAGCCTCAATCCTCACCACTAGCACCAGTGAGGGGCATGAATATTAGGAAGGATAACAAATACACACACTGTAAAATGCACTTTCCCTTAAGAGCACACAGAGATCAGACAGTCTGGGCCTGGTTTCTCCCTTTCTCTCCAGATCCCCAATAAGACTCCCCACTGGCACAGCTATAGAGTGGAGTCCTTGGCCAGGGTTATAAGCCAAGTCTTCCCAGCACTCCCTCTGTCCAACCAGTCCTTCGTGTTCCTGCCCAAGTAGCTGACACACGCGTATGCACACACGCACTTTGAGATATGATTTATATATAAACACACAGACACTCCTGGGGAGGGCTGGCACAGATTCTCTAGGTATGCCCCTTCTGCCCAGGCTATAAGGTAGTAATCCACTGCCACCAGAACCCCTACTTATCAGCTACTGTAAGGCCCTTCCCAAAGGGTGACAAATTTCGCTGTGCAATAATACTGTTATCCAATTAGCAAGTGTGACCAGAACTTTTAAGGCTATTGGAGTGGCTTAGTACAGTATCACTAAATGCATGTAAGTACTCTCTAGCTTAAATGATCTCTACACAATACAGCCACAGTTGAAAGGTTTAAAATATTTAATAATAAATAATAAGACAAGACAAATCTCAATTCAACACAGTGCTAGTCAAGAGTACAGAGATCACAGGAAAATGCTTAAAACAATACTGTAGAATAATCTGATAGAAAATAGTAAGATTAGACTAGCTAATTTCTAGATTTATATCTATTTCTAAGAGAAATACTAAAGTCTAGGATCCTACTTGCATACAGAGCAAGCAAGTGCTGGTGGTGATGTCAGTTCTGAAGACAAATGCAATATGCTCTCTCTTTCTCTCTAAGATCTCTTAAACTGATTAATATGTCACTGCTGACTCCTTTTAGATGACATAATTCTTGACACTTCTCTGGCTCCCAGGCTAACAGAAACTCTACATTTACATTTCTTAGTAAGCTTGCACATTGAATTGTACTGGTTATAGGTCACATTAAAGGTGGGAAAAGTTTTGAATTGATTTATTGTGGTCTCATTTTTTTATATCTCAAAAACCTGGTATGTTAACAGGAGTGTGTAAACGATTTATATCCACTGTACCGAAGGGGGCATTATACTCTCGGATAGGTCTGATGAGGGTCGAGTACAGTGGTACACTGACCTCTCTGGACCTAGATGCTACATTCCTCACAAGTTATGCAACATAGAAGGATTTTCTTACTTCTGCTGTCTACGTAAGTGCCTAGATCCCTGATTAGTGAATCAACCTTTTAGGGGTGTTTATTGATGACATAGTTACTAGAGGTGATAGACTAAGGATCACAGTTGCAGTCCTCTGATTTATAATGTGGACTCCTTGTACTTCATATTATTAATTGTTGATTAAACTTTAATATGTAAAGCTTTTTATTGCTTGTTAATGTTAATTACTGTAAGTATTCACTATAAGCAGCAAACCTGAACACATCTCATTAGCTGTATTCATACAGCAAGATTTCATGGCAGAAGTAGATCTTAACCTTATGCCAAGAGGAACAGTTACTCTGCAGTTTACTTGGAAAATATAATCTGTAAATGTTTTGAATGAACTTGTGTTATAGAAAATGTGCTGTATGGGTCCACAAGATGGAAGATCAAATCATATGTCCCACATCAAATGGGAGACTGCACTTCTTATCTCCCCTTTTTTTTTTTTCACACCAATAGGTGATACCTGCAGAGGTGGGTATTTGACCTGTACTTATGTCCATGTCATCCAAAATGATTAATTCTTGTAATAATTGCTGATTTTAAATAATAAAATGTTCTGCAAAGTGAGAATGCTGCAGGTCTCACAAAGTGGATTGCAAGTAAATTTACCTAGAAGTTTTTAGTTTTCCAGTACTGTAGAATAAATCTTGGTAGTCATTTGGAAACCATCAATACGTAAACTTATTAAATGGCCTGATCTTCATTTATGAAAGTGCATTTTTCTTGGTCTGCATTCCTAAGTGCGAGGCCAAATGTTCCTTAACTTAAGACGTGTGAAAAGCATTCCTTTTACACATAAACTACAAATCCTGTATTCCAAAAAGTTTCAGCAACTTAAAAGATGTGACTGCCTGCTTGACATTGTTTTTGCCCAGGTTTTATGACTACAAAACACTGTTTAGTCACAAAATGGACTTTCTGTTTTATAAACAGTTCATTTTCAACCTGTTTAGTATCTTAATCTTCATAAAATGGAACAAATGCAATCAGTAATTGTATGGCAGCATATCGGTAGAGGACTGTGCTGTCAAAAAAATATCTGTTTCTATTCTTTATTGTAGTCTTTAATTTTATATCAATGAAACATCCTCACAGTCCTCTTGGTGGTAAGAGACTATAAAAACATTTTCCATTTTTCATGTCAGTAGTGCTGTAATGCAGTTAGTGTTTCAATAATAAGTTCAAGGTCATGATGTTTTTAAATGTACATCACATACTAAGAAAGTTATTATTTATTTAATTGGTATTAATTAATGAAACACATAATCTTAATATATATGTCTTTAGAGTTAAAATCAACATACAGGGAGGATTATTTGTAGTGGAACTGTGTTTACCCAGGTACAGATCTCATTGCTACCTTAAAAAAAGTTATGTCATAAGACAATTTTATCATGCAGTTACGTAGACAGACTTGCATTTTCTATATTGCATGAGAAGCAACTGCAGCTGGTTTCTGATAAGATTATATTATATGATATTTAGCTTGGTATTTATTGAAAAGTCACTACAGTTTTGCATCCTTCAAAACCTTAGATTGAATTATTTATAACAACTGCAGTCACGGTATATTTACAAAAGTTCATTCTGTATGCCAGTTTCAGATAGCAAATGGACAGAGTGCCTTCATTAATGATACTACAAATTGGAAACTGTCTTGACTCTCTTGTTTCTTTAAATTTACATAAATTATCTTCCAACATAAAGTCACATACTCTGTATCTAACCATCTTAATCCTGATACCAGATTACCTATGGCTAAAAATGTACATAATCCAAAGCTGGAATATGGACTACATGTAATTAAAATGCACTCTGCTCACAACACTAGCATAATTCAAACAATAGTAAGTTCAGTTGCCTACCTGTTCCAGCCAGATCTAGTCTCCTTTTCTTCACGGTTGCCTCCAAAATCTCCACTAATAGTATTGCTGTCCCTTGGATCCAAAATAAAAACACTCCCCCAATGTAGTCAGAAGCCAAGATAATAATGACAGTGCAGTAGTCAGACCCTCCCTACTCAGTCTTTTACTTGCAGAAAGAAAGTTCAGCAGAATTATTCCTGCAGTCTGTATCAGGATCCTACTGGAAAAGTAGACCGCTTTCTGATCAGAAAACATTTCAAAAGAAGGTCCTTGACTTGGCCACTTAAAGGAAATGTACACATACATGTGCTTCACTGATGAAGACTAGGCTGGAAGCATAGCCCCAGTGTTTCCCCATGCCAACAACTTGATAACCACTTTGTTTGCTCAGATCAAGAAAGGTTCTCTCATGCATATGCAACATTCCTTTCATCTCCTACTGTAACTTCCCATTTTTAAAGGGTCTCCTCTCAGGTTGTCTCCATCTTACTCTGTCTCTTGCAAGCTATACATCTCCCCACTTTCTCTCCAACTGTGATACCTTTGTTTCTCTGAATTTGTAGTATATATAATAGTCATGTTTCACCATATAGTTATGTTAAATCACTGTAAAAACTTTATATTTTGGATGTAAGCATTATTCTGGTTGCACTGTGGAAATTTCTCCTGTATTAAATGTATCCCTGTGGAACATTGTGTAAACTGTCTTTGAGTTAACTAGGTAACTCATAACTGAATTATTTATTCATATTTTATTGAAATTTGTTAACCAGGTTAGTCCAACTGAGCCAGGGGCCAATTTTCAGTGGAGACCCGAGGAGAAAAGCTCCAGAAATAATACAAGTAATTATGATATATACAAAATATTAAAGTAGATTTACAGAAATGTAGTAAAAGTCAAAAATGTGTGCACAGCAGTACAATGCATAGGTAAAATAAGTTGACAAGTACGATTTCCAAAATTTGAGAACAGTATATAGCACAGGCCAAATCGCAAAAGGTTTAGAGACTATTACACTAAGGAGTACAGTATGAATACAGTTTGCTAGAGCAAGTAGAAGGAAGAAAAGGAGTTAATAAGTAAAAGCAGGTGAGATGAGAAGGCAGGAGACTAGTTCATGTGGGGGTGTGACAAGAGCATGACCAAGTCTTCAGGATGAAAAGTTTAAGTTCTTTCTTAAACAGGTATTTATGCTGAATGCTTCTTTGGTGAGAGGGAGTGAGTTCCAAACATGGGCTATAGATTATTTGTAAAGGGTCTTACCAGTGTTTTCGTTGGGTTTGAGGTGTTTACTGGCAGTACGGAGGTGACAAGGGGGTTATAGAAGGAGACTAAATTGGAGATGGAGGGACAGGATGAGGGTTCATATAAGATAGTGTGCAATATGTAGCTAGGGTATAAGTAGCTGTTTGGAGAATTCTGGCCATTGGAGTAACCTAATGGCAAGACAGTGGTGAGATTTGTAAGGAAGATTGGTAGCAAATCTGGCAATTTTGTTATAAGTTTGCTCTAGTTTAGTGATGAGATGTTTGAACATGAGTAAGGATGGGGGCAGTGTAAAGAAGACAGGGTAGGAGTAGGAGCTGAGCGAGGGAGGGTTTGGAGGATGGTGACAGAAATTTTTGATTACAAAAGAAAAGTCCAAGTTTCTGGTGGGTCTTTTTTATACTTTATTGAATATTAATATCAAAGTTTAATTCATCATCAATGTTAACTCCAGTAGTTTAGTATAGGGTTCAGGTTTAATAATGTTGTTGTTGAGAGGATATGGAGAAAGAGGCTTTGTGCTGGGCAAGTGTTTTAGGGAGGAAGAGGAGGATTTTTTTTTGGGGGGGGTTAATATGAGTTGGTCATCAGACAGGCAGGTTTCAACAGAGGAAAAGGTTTGTTGAGAGAGCTAGTAGATCAGGGATGTTGTAGGCAGAGGTAATGAGGATGGAGTCGTCAGCATAGTGTAGAAAGGTTAGTAGAAGAGTGAAGTTTATTAATGAATATTAAACAGGAGGGGACCCAGAATTGATCCTTGGGGAACTCCAGTATTAACAGGGAGGAATGAAGAGAGGGCAGTTTGCCAGCAGACAGATTGCTTCCTGCCATAGAGATAGCTAGAGAACCAGTTGATGGATGAGGTAGAGAGATGTAGGTCTGAGAGTTTAGTTAGAAGATTAGAATGAGAGACAGTATCAAAGGCCTTTGAAAGATCGAGGAAAAGACTGGCGACGAGGAGGTTATTGTCACGGGCTTCAGCTATTATTTGGATAAATGACTACTACAGTAAAAGTATTATGGTGGGTCCTAAAGCCATGTTGGGTGGGAGTGAGGAGACTCGTATCGAGAAGGTGTTTGAGTAGCTGAACATGGATGCACTTTTGCAAGATTTTGGATGGGGAGACAATGTAGCAATTGGTCTAAAGTTAAAAGGATCTGTAGAGTTACCGCCTTTGTGAAGAGGGATAGTATAGAAGGATTTCCAAATGTCAGGGACCAGGGCTTCTGAGATGGAATGGTTAATAAGAATAGACGCAGGGTAGACAATGGATTGTGCAGCTAATTTTTAGGAAATGAGGGGGTAGTTGGTCTGTTGACGGTGAGCAGGGTTTAAGTTTAAGGAGAGATTTAACTCTAGTAACTGGGACTGGTTGGAAAGAAAAAGCATTGGGAAGAGTTTTGTTATGGGGTAGTGGAGGTGTTGAGTGAGACGTACTGTTTTGTGTATTAAGTGTGAGGTTTTGAATGGTTTCTATGAAATAGTTGTTAAGGAGGGAGGCAGTTTCAGAAACAGTGTTAGGAAAGGGGTTGTGAGAAGTGGGGTTACCTGGGTAGAGTAGGTTGTTGATGGTGGTCCAGAATTTTTGTGGATTTTTGTGTGGGGGTACTTTGGTTAGAGGAAAAAAAGCTCTTGTCTTTGACAAGTTTTTTTAGCCAGGTTTCTGAGCTCTCTGTATGTCTGCAGTAAGAGAGGGGACTTGTTTTTAACCCAGGCTTTCCAGGAAGAATCTCTTTTGTGCACGATTGAGCGGGTTTGTTTTGTTAGCCAGGGGGCGTAGTTGGATTTGATTCTGATATTTCTGGATGGAGCAACAGAATCAAGTGTGTCAAGGAAAATATTATTGAAGGAATTTACTGCCTCACCGAGAGGGAGGTGGTAGAGGAAGGACCAATTAATACCAGATAGTTTGGAGTTAAGTGTCTGGGTCAAAGTGGGTAATGCTTCTGTATACCTTGTAAGTAGGGTCTTTAGGTGAGTATTGGGTGAATCTATGTATGAAGGTTGGAGTGTGGTCACTCACTGATTTGGGAAGTATACCGGGATTGTGAGAGGTGAGGAACTGAAGTAAGGATCCAGTCAAGTGTGGGTCCAGATGAGGAGTTTTTGTTTGTTCTAGTAGGGGTGGAGATGTGTTGGTGAAAATCATGAAGGTTAAGACTATGGGTAAGGGATGAGGGGGACAGTTTAGTCCACTCTATATTAGTGTCTCCAAGTATGATAGTTTCATAAGGGATATGGTGAGTAATCCAGGACAGGAAGTTCTCTAGGATGGAAATATTATCACCAGGGGGAATGTATATAGATTGTGGCAAAGTTTTTGTGAGGGTTGAGGTGACAATTTATGATGAGTATTTCAGCAGGTGAGAAGCAGGGAACAGAGATGGAGAGAAGGGACAGGTTAAGTAGCTCAGGGTAGAGGATAGCAGCTCCTCCTCCCCGTTTATTGGTTCTATCTGAGCGAAAGATGTTATAACTTGGAGTTAGGATTTCTGTGTTAAGGATGCGAGTTTTCAGCCACTTTTCTGTTAGGACAAGATTGAGGAGATGAGGTAGATATCCAAGAGTGCAGGTCTGTTACTTTATTTATAATACTTTGAATATTTAGAGAGAAGATTTTGAGAGATTTGGAAGGGGAATTACTGTTAGGAAGGGATGAACGAGGGGGAGCGGTATAAGTAGTTTTATTGCACAAGGAAGATGTGGGTGGCCCGGGGTTAGGGTGGATGTCTCCATTCAAAAGAAGTGTCGAAGAAAGGGAGAAGAGAGTATGTCCAGTGTAGTAGGAAGTCTAGGTTTCTGACCAGAAGAGAGAGATTACTTAGAAAAAGTAGGAATTTGAAGAGGTCAGATGGTGAAATAAGGAAGAGAGATGGTGAGATTGATTGTGGGTAAGAGATGGTATTAGTGTTAGGATTATAGGTGAAGGAGATTGATAGAAAAGGTTATTAGAGAGGACTATTCTTTAATATGATTTCTACAATTTCACTTGTATGTAATATTATGTCCTCTTTGCCATGAAATGAAAACGTGTTTTGTATGTAATTTTATGCTGTGAAATTAACTGTATGACATCTATGTAATTTTGTGTGGTGTGCACCAAGAGCGCGAGTGAAAAAGGGACTATTGATAGTCCATCTGTCTGGTTAACAAACAGACACTCTATCAATAATTAAGTTTATTTTCAAACACCTGTTTATAATAATACCCACTGATTCTGCTATTGTTTATCTCTGTAAATGTACATCCGCTCCTTTTAAGAGGGTGAAAGTTCGTTTTGCTACTGTCACTTTTATTTTAACTTCTGAGGTGAAATATCCCAAAATCAGTAGACAAATTGGTAAATAACCATTAGAGCTGCAGGCAAATACCTTGTATATGTCTGAGACAAGGCTGTAGATACAAACAACAACAACAACATGTTCACTCACTGTGTGATGGCTGCACCTCATTCAACAAGACCATGTGACTGAGCGTATTGATGTTGTACTGGTGGCTTCCTGGTTTACTGGTTATATCAACTTTCATTGCATGTACTCTGTAACATCATTTTATATCTTGGTATGCTTTTCTCTTAACTTGACACACAATGGTAGTATAGCTTTGTCACCTCTAAATACATGCCTTGTCCACTTGTTTGACAGTTTTGTTATGTAGCCTATCTATACTTTGCTGCATCTTAATCTTGTGTGCAGTCTTGGTTTAGAACTCAGTTTTCATGTTTTTGAGTCAACTGTTATGCTCATTTATTTTCATACTTTTTGCCAAATGAAAGATAATCTCAAACTAGCTCTCTTGTTTTGCAAAATCTTTGCGTCTTTTCCTCTAATGCAATTTTGAATTATCTGTGCATTAATTTCATGTTTATCTTTTTGTTTCTTTCAAAATAGTGCACCTATTTTAATATGTCTGAGTAGGTTTGTGCTGAGCTTGACCTGCTTTTGTATATGTGCAAACCTTTATTTTATTATTCCCTGCATAACAGTACTGCCTTTATTGGTTTTTTAAATAACATTTAAATCAGTTAATTGGTTCTGGAACTTGGTTACCCTGCTGAACCGTTGTGGGCTCTAACATGGGCTGCCCACATCAGTATCAAATTGTTATAAATATGGTATTTGCAAAGACATTTTAAAAATATTCGCCGAAAAGAATCTGTGATAAAAGCATTTGTTTGTGTTGCTAAAATACTTCATGTATTCTTCCTATGTTTTCACTGTAGACCTTATCTGTACTATTTGTAACCATTTGCTTAAATATTTCCCTTATCTTAATCCTCCATATCTGTACTCATGTCTTTTGTCCAGAGTTCAAATCTCTGCATTCCCAGTACAATTGTGCAAACCTGGATTGGGAAAACATGTGAGAAAATTCTAGGCACTCATTTGTAGTAGTTTTCTTTGCTCCCTTAATTACAGGTTTCTTTGCTGTTGTGCATTCACTTAAGTATTGAGGACTTTGGATATTGTTTTATTTTATTCATTTGCATTTATTTACCAAGATTGTTTGACTGGGTTGGAAACCCTTTTTCAGAGGAGGCCCTTGGAGAAAAGCTTCAAAAAGTAACCATCATTAAACAGTGGAACAATTGTGAACATTTCAATGGAATGATAGAAAAAATGTATATTGTGACTACTGTAATAGCAGTATAATATTGATATAGTTATCAAATAAGCACACATTTTTCTTGGAGCAAGTATGCTTTACATCGTATTACAAAAATAACAAGATCAGGAATTAGCATGAGAATCCCAGTATATGTCTTGTGATATCAAGATTCAACTTAACTGCTGTGTTCACTCCGTCTGATCCAATGTATGGGCCCTTGAGCCACAGCTCAGACCTAATCCTGCAAAGAGACTGCTCCAGCCTCAAGTGCCATTAAGAATTCTCCCTTCCCATAATCTCTCTAGCTCGGATCTTGTTTGTTGCTTTTGTGAGGGCAGCATAAGTTCTGTAGCAGATAAATGTTCCACCCCAGCTTTAAAATAATTTCTGTTGTTGCAACCTTGAGTAATTTATGAGATTTAGATTAGTCAGTATAGGATTTAACATTTTTTGGCTATATTTCTACCATTTTCCATCCTTTACTTGTCTAAAACCTTTTTTTGAGCCCCTGGGCAGTCATCGCCATTTCCTGAGCCCCTGGGCAGTCATCGCCATTTTCATTCCTTGACCCTTGCAAAGAGTTAATGTGCCATAGTGTTTTCTAGTGTTACAACTGTTGATGCTGTTAGAATTTAAGTTTGTATTCATAGTAGTTGTAGCATTCTTCTAATCTAATAATTATAATTTTGCATATTCTGTGACTAGTACTTATCTGGGGGCATTTTGTCGTAGTGCGTAAAGATAGAGACAACAAGTTTCAAGAAATGTTCTAAATGTGGTCATAAGACCCCCCCCTCAGGATCTCTATGACCTTTGCGTTGTGGCCTTGGAGTATCTCATCTTTCTTCCTCCTGTGACATTTGCTCTTCCTCTTGACCCCAAGCACTGATGGATCGTGTGAATAAACCTGTAATAAAAGGGCCCCTCCTGCTGGAACCAAAGGTGCAGACGCCAAAGGTAGTAGAGGAACAGACAACCTAAACATAAGTATCAAAGAAGGCAGCTGAATCTTTGGCTCTGGCATCTGCTACGAAAGTACCTAGGTTTGAAGAGCAAAGGGCACATGCTCCCACCTATACTCCTCCTCCTCCTCTGGATCCAGAAATCCATCAAACAGTAATGGTTGAGGAATCTTCTAAGAAGCAGACTTCTGATAAAGTTGAACATCTTCCTTCCAGACCTTCCTCTGCCATGTTTGTGCAGTCCTTCAAGTCTTATAGAAGCATCTCTGAAGCAGACCTGATCACCTTATGCTGAAGCTGCTCAAGACCTAGAGTGAATTGAGAATATTCCTTCCCCCTTAAAAGCTTCTCTAAACAAAATTTCCATTTCTGAATGCTCCAAGCCACTCCAGAGACCATACCAGACCAGAAAGGGTTAGGATTTTATTCCAAAAAGGGCCTTCCCAAAGAAACCAATAGACCAAGCCACCAAATCTTGCCAAGGACTTCAGGCGCCTCTAGACCCAAGGCACCTTTCCCCCAACACTGACCACTCAACATTAGACCTCAGGCCCATCTCTCATAGACCTGCTTCTCCATCTCGACCTCTCTGCTATCTCAACATCCTGCCTCAGGCCCATCTCGGATCTCTACTTCTCAACATTTCACCCATCTTCCTTCTCTACAACCTCAACTTATTCTGTTAGAGAAGAGACCTTGATGCACATACAATTGACAAACTTGCTCTCCTGCAAATCAGGACACAACTGCATAGCTTTATAGCAATTAAATACTGCAGGAGAATTTCCGAAGCATTTGGGATCTTTCATTATGTTTCCCCATCCTTGTTTGCATCATCATAATGTTGACTCAGCTTACTTCTCTGTGGCCTACTCAATTGGGGGATTCCTCAGCTGGATATTCACCTCATATAACCATCTCTCGATGGAGTCACTAAAAGCCAGAAATCATCTTCTACAATCAGCCACTAATAGGTGGAAGACACAAAACAATCTTCATCACATGCAGCTCCAACACACAGAAACCTAATCTTCTTGGTCACAAACTATCTTCTTCACAGACATTCTTCTAAGAAACACAGAACTACAACACACACTACACAACAATGGAATGAAAACACTGGACCCTACTCTAGACAACTTATACTGAAACCCACACCTATGGGCAGGCTCTCTGCTCACTTCCTATTACTTCATGGTATACCTTGTCTTCTCCAAGCCCTACAACCATATCTTACACAGTTACCTCATCCCCTCCTCCAAGCCAAGCTCCCAAACTCACCATCTTATCCTGCAGTGGTGGAATCCCTACATCCTCTTGCTTGGTGGCAAACTTTCACTACTCTCATCTTTTTTTCAACAGCACAAACCATCATCACCAGTAGCAGCAGGGACCACCTCCATGGGGCATGGGGAGAATAAGAGGGAGGAGGAAGAAAGGTGGAAGGTGGTCTAAAAGCTTTTGAATAAGCTTCTCATACTTGTTCTCATAGTTGTTAGCAGTCCTTCCTGAGCTACAGTCCTTTCAGCACCATTGATTTTCTATCAGTCAATCATTCAGTCATCTGGCAAACAGTACTTCAACAGGTCCCTAGGAACAGCAAGGAACCTTACAAAACCTTTATTCCCTTTTCTCTGGACTCAGAAAGGTGGACACTGCACTCTCACTGTTTTCACCTTTGGTGTCAGCAGACATGCTGAGCAGAGGTCAGTGTGGTGGTGGACATGCTCACAGAGATGCCAAACAAACAAGTGGTCCTTCAAAATCAATCCAACAAAAAATAACTTTTCCACCCAGTCCAGCAACAAAACAGTACTGCACGAGTCAGTCCAGCTCCTATGTCCGATTCCAGACCTAATTTACCTTCCAGAGAACCTCATCTGTACCTTCCCAACCTGAGACTGACCACCTGGTTTATCCAGTTCATTTGATAAGGAATTTTTCATTTTCCCAAGAGGTAGTTGATATTTTTACAGCTTCTTTGAGATTTTCTTCTTTGCTTATTATTTCTACTCAAAAAAAGATTTTTTAGTTTTATTTATTTTTTTTTTTATTATTTATTTTTTTGCAAATTCATTTTTTATTTCAATATTTTCACTTCATGCCCCATTTTGACTTCCATACATTCCATTAATTACCTTCCTTGAACTAACTAATTTTTCATTTCATCCCATAAAAGATCCAGTTCGATCGGGATCTTCCTCCGTGATCTGAATTTCAACCCCCAGAAAAAAACTGAAAACTGCATTAAGCAAGTTCCTATCAAGTTAACTAAACTAGTAAAGCAGTAAGCAGTAACATCAGTTAGCAGAATTTTAATATTTCATGCCCTGTCTTGGGTTTCTCCTTACCTTATCCTTCACAAGGCTAGGGTAGGCTGAAGGACATATTTCCCTCCATATCATCCATCGATCACATACTGAAATGAAAAAAGAAAAGAAGGTAAGTACATGACTCTTGTTTTTATTCTAAAGTCATTCTTTGTTTACTATGTACTGAGTCATATGCATTTTCAAGACTGAAATTACCATATTCAGTAATCCATTTGCATGTTAACCGCACTGCTATGGAAATGACATGGCACTGGTTTATTTTCTCATTTTGCAGCCCTTTAGATCATTTGTTTGAATCTCCATTTGCAAAACAAGCACTGCCATGAGTCACAGCAAATCTTACATTTTAACTTGTCTTGTATTGCTTTCAGGCTGGATGCAATGAAATGGTGGGCACCTGTGGCCTTCATTAAACTAGATCTCCGTTTATCTGGCAGTCAGTAGTCTGGAAATGCTGAATATAATTATAACTGAAGTGCTGCGTGTAATTTCCCTACCATTATTCTATTTTTTATCTTTGTCATGTACTTCGTATATTTTTCAGAGATGCCTGTATAAAATTTTACTTTGCTTTAAGTATAGCATCTTGCTGTCGCCCAACTATTGTTTACTGTTTTCAGTCTAATCTGGCATTGATTTTGTTTTTAATCAAAATAGCTATAACTTTTTGAACCTTTCTCAGTCAAACTCTATGCACCCTACCCACCTATGGTTTAATTTTTTAGCATGCATGAATGTACAGTTACTCTTCTGAAACAATGCAAAGTGTCTGCATGTTCTTTGATCAATTTTGACAATACCCTGTGTACACACAGAGTACAGAGCACACATTCTAGAAGACAAATGTAATTCCATCTTGCCTTATACTTTTCTCCTGCTCCGTGAGTGCTTACCTTTTTCCACCTTATTAGGATATCTGCAGAATTTCATAAGTCAAGGTGCTTGCACTGCTGCACCTCATTGAACCCCAACACAACCATTTGTGTCCATATCTTCTGCTTCTTGACCGATTTTTATAATTCCATCTTATTTTTTTAGCAGAGAATTCCTTGAGTTGAGATGCTTGCGCTGCTCCACCTTTGTCAACCACTATCCACGTTCTTTGCATTCCTTCATTCCAGCTTGAATGAATACAATGAATTATATGAAAATAACTTTTCTGTGTATTTTTTATAGAAAACGGAACTTTTTTGAGTTTCATTTTCACTTGTTGTCCTACACGCACAAGTATAAAGGGAAAGTGAAAAGATCTTGTGATCTCTGTGCTACTGGAAACAGTATGCTGTGGTTACGGATTACCACAGGAAGTTGGTAATGTTTTAACTTCTCCCCTAGCTCAGGAGAAACTGAAGGAGAGCTCTAATAGTACATATTTTACTTGTGCCTTTGTGTGAAATGTTGAAAGAAGTAATCTCAGCAGTGCCCATACTTGTCTTTACACAGTAATAGTGTTCCTTAAGTGTAGGTATACTCCTTTTTGTGTTTAGCCTCTAAAATAAATTCATCATTAATTAACTCATTTATTTCATTTTACCAAGTTAACAGTGTTTGAAATGATACAGAGGCTTAGTGCATCATTCATTCAACATTCTGACTATGTTGTGAGTCGGCGTAAGGTGTCAGTCCCTAGGGCCCTCGTTTGTCAGCACATGTGCTATGCATCGTCTCTTGGCCAGGGCATACTGGGCATGCCTTTGTCTGCCTACAGTGACATCCTTAGGGGTTTCCTCCTCGGAGTCCCCCTGTGGCTTTGGCTGTGGGGACCTAGGCACTGGTGGGGGGGCTGTGTATCCCTTCCCTTTGCTGATCCTACTGCAGCTGTTTCCAAAGGATCATATTGTGTAGCATGGCACATACTGTGAACATCTGTGCACATGTGGCTGGAGAGTAAAGCAGTGCCCCACTAGATATATTGAGGCACCAGAACAGTGACTTCAGCAGCCCAAACACACGCTCTGTGATGTTCCTAGTTTGTGTGTGTGCCTCATTATGACGTTCTTCCATGGGTGTGTGTGCATTTCTGATGGGTGTCATCATCCACGGTTCCAGTGCGTAGCCAGTATCCTCCAGTAAATGGCTGTGCGGGATGTCCCCCCTAGCAAATACCTGGTACAGCTGTGATGTGTGCCAGAAATGGGACTAGTGATTAAATGGCAGGGCTGCCAGCACATGCTTTCATGATAATGTCCTGGGCATTACACACGACCTGGTAGTTGGAGTGATGCTCCTTGCGGTTGACGTAGATTCTATTCTCACTGGATGCTGCCTTGATGTGTACATGATTGCAGTCTTTTCACTCCACATAGACTAGCAATAAGGTACAAGAAAGATGAAATGCTGGAGATGTGGACACCCTGATGCTGACTGGATACATATGGCTGTTAATTGCAAAATAATTTCCCCATTTTGGTTAGACTTTAAATATCTTTGTAAAGCTCTATGGAGTGATAACTGTATAATATTGGACTCCCTTGTCATTTTCAATACTACTGTTCCTGAAGTCATTCCTAAAAAAACAAACATTTTTACTATGGTCTATCCTTTCTATAGCAAGGAAAATTGTTACTAAAAATTGGAAATCCCAATCTACTCTTGTCTTTAAAGTTGAGTTTATTCATCTTGTGAAATATATTTGTAAGAATAAGATTGCTACTATAAAAGCAAGGACTAACAACACAACCCATCATTGAATTGCTTGGACAAAATTGTATAATCTTTTAGAGAAATATTAAGTGTTCTTGTGTGTGTATGTATGTATGTGTGTGTATGTGTATATATATATATATATATATATATATATGTATATACACACACACGCACACTGTTGCTTTTTTTAGTTGTTATGGACATTGTATATAGTTTGTTTTTCCTGTTACTATACTATTAAGTTATTGTGCTATAAAATGAATAAAAACATTAAAAAAAAAACATTCTGACTGATTACTCTTCTTCCAAAAATGTGAACTCTCTCACTATCTTCTACCCATTCCACTTTTATCAACTTGTCCTGCAAAGTGTCAGGGTTCTTTTTTCCCTTCCTCCCTTGTACTTATTTTTATTTATCAGATCCACTAATCCTTCATTTGTATATTGTCTCCGAGTTCCTTTCTTGCTGACCTTTCAGAATTTCAAGCCTCAGCAGTGTGACTTCTAAAACTCTGAAAAATTAAATATAGTTCTACAGTTCTAAGAACAAAGTGTAAAACACTGTTAAAAGCATGTTTTTGCATCTGGCATTTCCCCACTAAACCACCAGGGTGGTGGGGGACTGGACCCCACACTTGCATATTCTAACTTTAGGGTCAATGTACCATTGAGAAAGGGAAATTGTTTTAGAGTTTTGGACTTAGTATATACTTTACTTGGTTGCAGTTTTTTTTCAGTGTTTTGGGACTCATCCTATGTGGTCTCGAATGCGCAATGAGAACTCTGTTTGGTGCTTATAAGTGTATCATTTTCTTTCTGTAGTATTGTCTTTCATTTTCTTTAATTCATCTGTCTTCACATGTCATTTTGAATACTGAGTGGATGTGACTGCATGTGTTTTTTTTTTTCACAGTTCCTTTGTAATGATAGGCAGCAGTGGGCAAACAAACATTTTTAATTTGAAAGGCTGCCAAATTGTGCAAAATTCTATGGAATACATATTGGTTTCTCTACTCACGACACACAATGAAGCCTCTGGAATATTCCAGAGGTTTTGTGCAGATACATTTATTATTCTGCACCCTGCTAACCAGATATTAAGAAAATACTATCCTGTTTGAATCTCCTGTTTTCCACAGCTGTTGACTGATTTCACCATATTTGTGTCTGTTTTGATACATTCCCTGTGAAAAGCCCTGAAATAGGTGAATTGTAAGCCATTCCTTTGAACAAGTGCTGTTTAAGCCTGTGAGAATGAACTTCGTACTTTATGTTTTGAGATGTTTTCAACAGTTAAAGACAGCAGTTTCAATAAGCACAGTCTGCTTATGTTTTGTGCATGCTTTGGGTTTAGAGTGATACCCGTGAAGTCACCAAATGCCATTAGTAACTCCTCCTCTTGATAGCTGCTCCTGGACCCTGTAATGTTTATATCATTCGTGTGGCTAAGAACTTTTTAAGTGATTTGCCTTTTGTTTATGCTGCTACATTAGTGGGTTGCAGGCACCTCGGTGTTTTTTTCGTAGTGCACCCTCTTGTTAGTTTCGTGAGTTCATTTCATAATGCTGTTTTACAGCCTCTGCATTTGACACTAGAACAAATAGCATTTCTCAAACCTTGTCATTTATCTTCCCATGTATTCAGTGCTTCTGTTGCTTGCATCATATTATCCTTGAGATTCTGCTGTGTACTTTTGTTCTTTTATCTTTAGCCTTGTGTTGTATTTTCATCCTAGTGTTGTGATGCAGTGTGGCTCAGTTTGCCAGCGGATTATTCTCTTTCTTGAAATGCAGTGGCTTTTGTTGCTATGTTGTCCTGTTCCCTCAAGAAATATTAAAATTCTCACTTCTAGTGTATTTTGTTTTGGTTAGGGCTCACTTGAAGAACTACATTGATTTTAGAAATTTATTGTCAGAAATGTAGTGCTCAGAACATGTAGAGTTCTAGGGCAAAATCATCAGGCTTTAATGTTCAACAGACTTATTTAGAAATTATTTGTCTAGCTTTCAAAATGGCTTTAGAAATTGTACGGATGCATTTCAAAATGCTTCTTATAAGAGTTTTGAAAAAGTAATAAATCACTTTCATTAACCTGATATGTTACAAAGCATCTGAGTTGTGGTTTGGTTCAGATTGTAAACGCTTGTATAATTCTAATTATGTAGAGTTCTAATGGCTGTTTAATAACTATGTATTGTTTACAAGCCCTTGATGCATTAATAATTCTCCAGTCTCTTGAGCAGTGTAGGTCTTGAAATGTCAGTAGCTGTAAATCAGCTTTGGGTTCCACATAAAATGGTGAGTTTATGCCTAATTTGGTAAGAAATGTTATTCTAGACCTTTAATTATAGTCAGACCTTTACTAACCGGCAGCTAAATGAACTATGTTTTCTGCATGCATTTAGTGTATAAAAAAGAATGCCCAAAGCAAGTTATGTACATGTTAGTGAGACACAAAGGGGAAGCTGTTGTAAACTATATGGCAGTCTGCTAGCTAGCTCTGTAGTTCATTCTTAATCCTGTCATATTATTTACATTCAGAGCTTATAAACTATTGACTGAGACAGGATGGTCCCAGTTATCTGCAGTCTCTTTTCAGAAGGTTGTCTTGGAACAGCAAGGTTTACGGCATTTTAAGTTAAAACATAGTGTACTTGTTAGTTTATGTAGACAGTGAATTACGTGAAACATTAGAGTTTTTCTGCACATGCGGATGTTATGGTTTGTAATTTCTTGCACCAGAATTGAAAGCTTTTTTTTTTTTTTATCCCTTCATGGCACCCTGAGAAGAGTTGTGAATTTTAAAAGAATCTTTCACCTTTCTTGTACATTTTTCAGCATTTCTTAGCCACATTGTTAAAGCAAGGCAGCAAGTCACCCAAACAGATGCATTATAGGCATATGCAAAGCCCTCAAGGATTGTAAACATTATGATTTTCATTACACAATAAACATGAGAATAGATACTTTTAGATATCATAGTTATGGAAGTAGTTTTGCAAAAACAAACTGTAGAAAGTTCCTGATATGCTTTGATTTCTTTAACGACTCACTGTGCGTTTATCATGGTATTATGTTTCCCACTGAATGTTTAGTCCGCATCTTGTATAGAGAACTTGAGCTATCTGAAAATTATGCTGTGCATATAAGCACAATTCATTGAGTTCTGTTGTTTAATGCTCCCTTCAGGATGTGTACTTGGTGTATTCAATTGTTGCTGAGAGCTGTCAGCATGCAAGAACAGAAAAAAATGAATCAAACATAAACACAAGATGTTGAAGCTCAGTTAGAGCTGTCTGTCCCAGTTCTAGAGAGATGTTTTAAGTTACAAAAGGGTTCCATGAGTTGTTAGGGTTTAAACATGTTTTGGTGAGAAGTGTTTTAGATCACATTGTGGAGATATGGATGTCACTTAAGAAAGCTGGGTGTTGAAATTGCAGAACATTCCTCCTCGCTGTTGATAGCCCTGAAGAAGGAGGTGATGGAGATCTAGGGAGATTGAATTGATGGTTTAGGAACGGTCTGACCAGGTGTCAGTGTTGAATGGCCAGATATTTACTGTATACTGTGCTGTTTGAAGTATGATTCTTAATTATGCACCTCAGTAGTGGTAGTATTAGTATAATTTGGCTTTTCATTGCGGTGAGCAGTGGCTTGGGTGTTTGTGCAGATTAGGTGCCTCATTTAACCACTAGCACTTACCCTGCTTACCCACTCCCAGATGTCCCCACTGAGTTAGCATAAGAAGGATGCTTTTGGTTGCCATGGAGATTTATGAGAGGGGTAGGCAGTGAATACTGGTGACATTGGTGACATACTAGGTTTTGAGATAGGGTAGTAACTCTCTTGACTGACTTGAGAGGAGAAGTTTGTGGATCTAGGGATATTGCTAACATGACAGAAAAGAAGAGTAGAGACCTTAAAAGTAGGCTCCGCTTTCCAAAAGTGTTGGAGACTATCAAGATTATTGTGTAAGCAGAAAGATTCATCAAATCTAAGAATGTAAATACCATGAAGTCATTTTATATAACTCTCATTAGTCTCAAAATGAGTTTGACAATTCTCATGTACCTCCGCAAAAAGAATATGCAGCTTAAGTTAGAGAAAACGTATCACAGTAACAACTGATTTAAAGGATGTGACATATGAGGAGAGTTCAAGTTATAGATGTTTTCATTCAAACATAGGCATATATGTCTATTGACCTATTACCAGCATATGGATTTATTTTAGCTGAATCATTGTGGGTGTGTCTGCTTCTAAATGAAATAGGATCCATTGAGAAGATTAAACTGATAGTTCTGTAGTTTTTATTGAATGATATCAGTTGGCTCTTGGAAAGGCATGTCTGATTGAAATACATTGTCCTCTGAAATAAGAAACCGCAACAACCTGACAACATTTAAAAAGACAATTAATATTCAGCATGGGAATGAGTGCTACATGTTTTTAACAGACTGAAATGGCCTAAAGCCAAACTTGAACTTACTGTATGGAATAGGTAATATTTGGAGGGCAAATTCAGATTCTTTAATTTGTTCATTTATGCTTACCAGCATTGCTTTCTTATAGATATGTAAGATGTTCTTTGTGTTTCACTGTTGCAGCCATTACATTTGGGTTATCTGCCTGCAGGTAGCCCTCAGCCGGCCTGATTATCAAAGTCTTGGGTCCTGCGTTAGATGCTCCGTCTTCTTCCATGATGTCAGGTTGTCCGGGGTATAAAGCATGCAGTCGACGCCATTACATCAGTCTTTCCTGCTGTGTGGTGCCCGAAGCAGAAGCTGTTCACAAGTACCAGTCGGCCGACTCCTGAAATTACTGTTTTCGAGTTTCAGAACCGAAGTCTTCAAAAAAGCTAAGTACCCCGTTGGGGATCCTTTTTCTTGCTCTAAACCGATGTCCGTGAAAGTTAATTGTATTACCTGTGGAAAGCAAATACCTCATACAGATTTTAATTCATACTGCATTCCTTGATTAGGCCCAGACTACGATGTCCCTTGCTGTCGGTTTTGTGCCTTATTCAATCCTCTAACTATTAGTCTGTTCATTTTTGCATCAAATTATTTTGGTACTCTGTTTAATTATCCGGAAATGGCTTCAGCAAGCCACCCGACTACTGACATTCTGAAAAAACGTAAAGATGAAGACAGACAGCATAGGTCCAAAACTGCCGAAGACTCTTTCGCAGCCCCTGATACCCTCTACTTCAGATTCGCAGGCATCTACTAAGACCCATTCAGAGTCCAGTATGCCACGAGATGCTTCTTCGACTATAGAACCTGCGGATGTCTCTACCTTGGATGGGTCCGGAGCAGCTGTGCAGGCACTGGCTTCTGAGGGTGTATTCAGGCCTATGGACTTGCATTTCAAACTGACACCATATTCTTCTTCAAGGCTTAAAACTCGACCCACGCCTAGAAAACCTATGTCCAAACCGCATGGTCAGACCCATATGCCTAAAAAACAAATAAGAATGGCTGAAGACCTTATTACTTTAATTAGGGGAAGCCAGCCTTCTCCCTCTAAGAGACCTAGAACTGATTTTCCTTCTGACTCTTCTGATCAGGATTCTGAATTTCTGTTACTTCTGATTACCAGGATTTGCCCTTATCTACCTGTGAGGATTCTGATGCAGAGGATTCCATTCTCTCTGCTTCCCCTCCAGAAGATTTTTTTTTGGTGAAACATTGCACACTCTTAGGGAGCATTTCCGCTGGGAAAGCCAGGATTACTCTGACAAAGAGGCTTAGGGAATTCTTACTCCTACCTCAACACAGGCCTTTAGCTATCCCTCCTGTCCTGGACATTGTAAATGATGCCTTCTTGGAATCTAGCCTAGCCCCAGACACTTTACATCCAACTCCCAGGAAACCTGGCATGTATTACAGAGTACCTGACTCTCACAAGTTCCTTTTAAGAATCCTACTGCGGACCCAGAGACCATTTCCCAGGGACCTAAAGGCATTATGGCTACCACTGCCAAAAGCTCTACCCCCTCTGATAGAGATTTCAGGGCCTTGGACAGATTGGGTAAGAAGGTATATACTTCTGCTACTTTGGCCATTAGGGCCTTAAACTGCCAGTTTCATATGTTAAAGTATCAGCAACATATTATGGGACTAAAACAGAAAATGATGTTGATTCCTGACTGTGCTGAAAATAAAGAATTACAGGATTTAATGCATTCTGCTGAACAAGCTGGTAAACATACTTTGCAATGTGGTTTTGACTCTCTAGATGCATCTTGCAGCGCTGCTGTCACTGGGTCTGTTCTTAGAAGGCGTGCTTGGCTTAAGGAGCAAAATTTGCCAGATCATGTTAAAGCTAAATTATTGGATGCTCCCTTAAACCAAGACCACCTGTTTGGCAAAAAAGCAGAAGTCCTCCTTAAAACGATGGAGGAAAAAGCTAAATCTGTGCAAACTGTTAAAGATTTCCTGCAAGTACACCCTCTCAGATTCAGTAGGCATTGGCCTTCTAAGAATTGGTCCTTTCCCGCCTCTTCCAGACCCTCTCAGTCCAAACCCAGGAACAGCAGACTACCTAGGCTACAGTCTCAAGGTACTCACAGGCCTAAGCAGTGGGGGATTCCACTTCCAAAGCTGGAAGTAGTAAGACACCCCCCTGTGGAAAACAATGACCTAACATTAAACCTTCCAAGCCCTGCTCAACTGCATGCTCCCTTAGTGGGAAAGATCGCACTGCATGCAAAAAACTGGGAACTCATTACCCAGGACAAATGGGTTTTAAATATAGTTTCCCAAGGATACAGATTCCACTTCCACATCTTACCAACCCCAAACGGTTGGCCAGATCTACCCCCAAATCAGTGGGCAGAGGCTCAACAGCAGGTTATCTCCCTTCTAAGTATCAGAGCTGTTCAACCTGTCCCAGCAGAAGAAAGGGGACAAGGTTTTTACTCAAGACTTTTCATGGTACCCAGAGAAGACAACTCCTGGATTCCCATCCTGGACCTCTCTATTCTAAACACCTTTTTGGTAATCCCAAAATTCTAAATCCGAACACTTCATCAGCTGCTTCCTATGCTAGGCAGAGATGCCTGGTTGGCAATCTTGGACTTGAAGGAAGCTTACCTGCACATTCCAATAAGGGAATCTTGCAGGAAATACCTATGCTTCAGAGCAGGCTACATGCACTATCAGTTCTCTGCACTTCCCTTTGGCTTATCTACTGTGCCCAGGGTATTCACAAAGTGCCTAGCTCCAGTCATTGCATTTTGCAGGCAAAGAAATATTCAAATATACCCATACCTGGACGATTGTCTAATTCAGGCAGAAAGCCAGGACATGCTATTAAATCATCTGGCATTTGTAAAGAAACTTCTAACCTCACTGGGGTACACCATAAATGAAAAGAAATCTCATCTAGTACCCTGCCAACAAATTGTATTCCTGGGAGCAAGCTTGAACAACTTCCCAGATGGCTTTCCTCACACCAGAGAAACAAGTTTGTTTGACAGCCTACTTCAAACTACAGGCCACAAAGACCCAGCTATCTGCAAGGAAAATCCTGCAAGCCCTGGGGTTCATGGCCTCTTGCATTCTACTAATTCCATATGCAAGACTACATATGAGGAAACTACAATGGTATCTAAAAGCCTATGGTGTCAACATTCTCAGGACCTAGAATCCATGATTTCTATCATTCCTTGCATAAAGACAGAGTTCCTTTGGTGGGCAGAGGCCTGCTACCACAACAAGGGCCTGCCATTCATTCTACCCCTTGCCGCCCAAACCCTAACAGACGCATCAGACTATGCATGGGGAGCTCACTTGGTAGGGCAGTGCATTCAGGGCAAACGGAACCCAAAAATCCACATACACTTTCGAAAAACAGCAACCGTCAGTAAAACACAAATCCAACCAACACCATACCAGTAATGCGTTTTTATTGCGATCTGGTACCTCGGCCTTTCGCCTTCAAAGGAACACAAATACAAAGTGCAACCAACTGTTTTTTATACAGAAAAAATGAAGTTGATCAGCAGTAATAATTCAATTAACTGCATTAATTAATTCATTGATCATATTTTAAAGTGCTTTCACAGTATTTTTCTTATGTAAAAAGATATCGAAACTAAAATACCTTCAAGTTAAATATGCTTATGCTATAAAGTCCCACATATTTATTTTCAAATATATGAAACAAATATGATTTTAATTACTTTCAAATACCTTATGCTTTGCCTTTTAAAGTAAACAAATACTATGAATTATATACATTTTTTTATATATCTATGTATTTTGTATAAATTCTCCTACTGCATACTAAAATGCACATAATTATAAGACCTTTACAATTCATTATATCAAAATTTAATAATCTATTGTAATTTAAACATAAGATTCATGCTAATATAAACAATACTATTATCTCATAATACTATACTATACATAAATTTGAAAATCATATTTGTTTCATATATTTGAAAATAAATATGTGGGACTTTATAGCATAAGCATATTTAACTTGAAGGTATTTTAGTTTTGATATCTTTTTACATAAGAAAAATACTGTGAAAGCACTTTAAAATATGATCAATGAATTAATTAATGCAGTTAATTGAATTATTAGTGCTGATCAACTTATTTTTTTCTGTATAAAAAACAGTTGGTTGCACTTTGTATTTGTGATCCTTTGAAATCATAAAAAAGCGCACTGGTATGGTGTTGTTTTTGTTTGTGTTTTACTACTGTGTTGCTGTTTTTCGAAAGTGTATGTGGATTTCTGGTTCGTTTTTTCCCAACACCTATCTAGTAATAATGATTCAACCAAGCGGAGCTTTGGGACTAAATAATCCAGTAGGAGCCTCCTGCTTTGCCGATGTAGTAAGTGAAAGAGAGAAAAAGTTTTCTAATTCTAATTTTGATTTATGGAACGTGGGCATTAACAAGCAGGTTGATGATCGTTTTGGCTCTTTGGAGAGACTTATGAATAAGGAAATAGCCTTATTCTTAGACACTTGCCTTCTTGAAAAATATGTAGATCTAAACCTGACACCTAGAGGTTTACGCATAGACAAGCTACCTGCTGCCGAGTTCGCTGAAGAGGAACATGACCTATTAGACGAATGGAAGGCAGCATCTCTTGAATGTACCAACAAGTGGCTCCGTATTTTAATTAAACGGAACCAGAGAGCGCATGACAAATTAAAAAATTAGATCTTGCATCTACAGGACGAGGTGGTGGGGGAGTCCTGTTTTAAGATGCAGTTTGCAAAAATCACTGACAAAATTACTAAATTGGAAGCAGATATCTTGCTACGGAAAAGAAATAAGCTCTTACGTGACATGAAGGACTACGAAATTGGAGTCTTATTTTCATGGCAACGTGATACACCACGTAGCAGATCAAAGGTCAGAAGAAACCCGCGAACACAACGAACATAGCGCAGCACTTCAGCGTCCTCAGGGGAACGGGAAAGGAACAATATTACTAAAAATGTGACTTTTGCTAATTTCACAAATAATGGAAAAAGTGAAATTGATTGTACAAATGGCTCTCCTTCTAATGTTTCTACCTCTGATGCTTCCTTTCAGACCAATAAATCTGGTCGAGGGAGAAATGGGCGAAAGGGTAGGAACCGTTTTAAGGAATGAGCAAATAAGTACATCATTTGAACATAACTTATGCTTGGTTAATTTATCTCATTTAATTGAGAATCATGCTATGAGATCTGCGTTGTTAAAAGGCAGTAAGTTTGTGCCAACTTTTTTTCCCTCATTGAGTGATATATATTTTGAACTCAAGAAGTTTGTGAGAAAATTATACTTAAAGAGTTTTTTTCTATAATGACAATACTATGAATTTCAGTGATAGAGCAAGTGATAATTTTGTAAGTGATATTACTGAGGATGATGATGACTTATTAAATTTGTCTATTTATGATTATGAAAATGCTGATTTGAATTTTGAAGATGAAGACACATTTGGCAAGACTAACAATGATGAAATGTTTTTCACTGGATATGGGAGAATGACTATTCCACATTTAGCATCTGATAGCACGTTTACACCCAATATTAAAGTACCTGCTATTTCTACTTTTTTCAAAATAGTATTTAAAGAAATGACGGTTATAATGGAAAGTCTTTAAAATGTACCTAAATACTATAACTTAAAGATGAATGGATGTCTCTAAAACATATGAAAAAAATAAAAAAGGAATTTATCTTTAAATGTGCTGATAAAGGCGGCAACTGGGTTGTGTTAAATAAATCAGATTATTGTGAAATGATTTATGATTTGTTGAAAAATGAAGATGAATATTTGTGCTTAAATATGGACCCCATTACAGAATTTAACATTGAACTGCTGAATTTATTGGAAAGAGGGGAACGTCTTGGTTTTTTTAACCAGAATGATGTGGGAAAACTGTATATAAAAAAACCCATGACACCAACTTTCTATGCATTACCGAAAGTGCACAAAAGTTTATCTAAGCCGCCTGGAAGGCCCATAGTGTCAGGGAGAGGTTCCTTTCTTAGTAATGTAAATATTTTTTTGGACTTCCATTTAAAAAGTCACCTATCTAAGATTACAGCTCACATCTCTAATACTCAAGATTTATTAGATAAAATTTCTAATGTTAAATGGAACAACAGCTATTATTGGGTAACTATAGATGTGAAGGCATTATATACTAACATTAATAAAAGATGGGGGCTTGAAGCTGTTCAGGATATGTTGGGAGATGGTCCTAGAACCACTTTTTTGATGCAAATGTTGGAATTTTGTCTTTCTCACAATTATTTTTGTTTTAATAATGACTTCTACCTTCAGATCAAAGGGATGGCTATGGGGGCTGCTTTTGCGCCCTCATATGCCATTCTGTATATGGGATACTTTGAGAAGTTATATATTTATTTAACTTCTTTTTATCAAAAAAATGTAGTATTCTATAAGCGGTTTGACTACCTTTTATTGATATGTAGTGGTGAAATAACTGAATTTCTAGAATTTTTTGAGGAGTTAAATAATAATGGTCATGGTCTAAACTTTTCTTGTGAATATAATAGAGACAAGATTAATTTTTTAGATATAACATTATTTCATGAATATGATAAAATAGGGTATAGACCTTTCAGGAAAGAGACTTCTGTAAATATGTTTCTACATGCAGAGAGTATGCATCCTGAACACTTGATATGGTCATTACCTTTTGGTGAATTTCAGAGAATTCATGACCATACCAGTGATGTTAATGAGAGGCATAATGAGTTAAAAAATGTAGAATCAAGATTAGTTAAGAGAGGTTATAATAAAGACCATTTATTACTTTCTAAAAATAAAGTACTAGGAATTACAGACCACATTGAACATAGACAATATGAAGGTAGACAGGAGAAACAAAATTTCTTAATGAGAGAAAGTAAAAATTCTCTAGTGAGAGAAAGAAATAATGGTGAAGCTCAGGTTAGTGAGTTTAAATTATTTTTTGTCACCAAATACTCTCCTTTATCAAAAGAATTAAGTAATATTGTGAGAAAGTATTGGTATCTGATACATGAGGAGGAAAACATAGGTTTCATGTTTCCCAAACATATAATTTTTTCTTATAAAAGAGGGAAAAATTTGAAGGAGTTATTAAATTATAACTTTTTTAATAAAGGTGAAGAGGAAAGGAGAAATGCTATAGTAGGTACTTATCAATGTGGCCAGTGTAGTGTTTGTGGAAGAATCAGTAATATAACTAACATCAATGGTGTGTCCTTCAATGCTAGATATCGATTTAATTGTAAATCAGTGGGAGTGGTATACATTTTAGGTTGCTCTTGTCACAACACTTGGTACATAGGACAAACAAAAAGAATGGTTCGTGTTCGTATCTTGGAACATTTAAAAGATATTAGGAACAAAAATGAATTTAGTCCTGTGGCCAAGCATTTTTTGGAAAAACATAAAGGTGACCCAGGCAGTTTAAAGTTTTGTGTTTTGGGTAAACCATTTAATTGTGAAGGTGGGGGAGTGTTTGTTCAAAAACTACTTGAATTGGAGACCAGGATGATTTTGAAATTCAAGACATTAAAACCACATGAATTGAATTTAGAATTGAGTATTTAAAGAATAATAATTGAATTTATGTGTAGTATAGTATTATGAGATAATAGTATTATTTATATTAGCATGAATCTTATGTTTAAATTACAATAGATTATTAAATTTTGATATAATGAATTGTAAATGTCTTATAATTATGTGCATTTTAGTATGCAGTAGGAGAATTTATACAAAATACATATAGATATATAAAAAATGTATATAATTCATAGTATTTGTTTACTTTAAAAGGCAAAGCATAAGGTATTTTAAAGTAATTTAAAATCATATTTGTTTCATATATTTGAAAATAAATATGTGGGACTTTATAGCATAAGCATATTTAACTTGAAGGTATTTTAGTTTTGATATCTTTTTACATAAGAAAAATACTGTGAAAGCACTTTAAAATATGAATTAATTAATGCAGTTAATTGAATTATTAGTGCTGATCAACTTAATTTTTTCTGTATAAAAAACAGTTGGTTGCACTTTGTATTTGTGATCCTTTGAAGGCGAAAGGCCGAGGTACCAGATCGCAATAAAAACGCATTACTGGTATGGTGTTGGTTGGATTTGTGTTTTACTGACAAACTGAACCCAAGTCTAATTCACCTCATATCAATCAAAAAGAAATGTTAGTTGTACAGAATTCACTGACAGCCTTCAAGGACCACATTCTTCCAGGACAATTATTGGTGAAGACGGACAACACCACTGTTATGTGGTACATAAACAAGCAAGGGGTAACCCACTCATATCCCTTCTGCAGACTAGCCGTGTCTCTATGGAAAGCAGCCTTGAGCTACCAAATCCACCTACATCTTCAATTCCTGCCAGGCAAGCTAAATTCACTGGCAGACGACTTAAGCAGAAATCTCATGGAGTGGAAACTGGAACCAAAGATATTCAACATTTTGAAAAACAAATGGGGGAACCCAGAGATAGACCTGTTTACCTCCACTCAGAACTACCAATTGGACAAATTCTGCACAAGGACTTCCCACAGTCAAGCTTGGAAAGTGGATGCCCTGTCCTTCACCTGGAAAAGCCTCTCACTTTATGCCTTTCCCCCTCTGCCTCTCCTTTCAAAAGTTCTGCTAAAGATCAAACAAGACAAACCAAGGACAATATTGATTGCACCAGACTGGCCAAGCCAACACTGGGTACCCCCTCTTGCGCAGTATGTCACTGCTGGATCCATGGCACCTGCCTCAGACCCCTTCCCTGATGTCCGAGCAGGAGGGCCAGATTCTGCACCCCCCAGCTTCAAATCCTGAACCTTGTAGCCTGGCTAATCCCCTGAGCTCTCCAATAGCATCCCTCAGTAAGCAGGTGCTAGATGTCATCCTGGAGGCAAGGAGGCCTAGAACTAGAAAATCCTTTGCAGAAAAGTGGAAAAGATACTGCTCCTGGAGCCACACTCAAGGGAGGGGCACAACAGTGCCCAGCTTACCACATATTCTTCAATACTTGACAGAGATGCTCCACAAGGGCCTTTCCTTCTCATCAATTAAAATTCATGCCTCGGCCATTTCAGTACATTGTAATACTGAGCCACCCTTCTTCTCTCACCCCCTGCTGAAACAATTCCTCAGAGGACCCAAAAATTTAAGACCTCCCAGGAGATCCCCTACTCCAGCCTGGGACCTTAACTTTGTATTGGAAAAGCTCACTGTACCTCCTTTTGAGCCAGCTGCAGCTGCAGAGTTGAAATTCCTTTCTTGGAAAACTGCTTTCCTTCGAGCCATCACTTCAGCAAGAAGAGTGTCTGAACTACAGGCCTTCATGGCAGTGGAACCCTTCATCATCTTCCATGCTAACAGGATGTCCCTCAGGACCCAATCCTTCTTTTATGCTCAGGGTGGTATCCAGTGTGGTTCTTAATCAGTCCATTCATTTGCCTACCTTTTTTTCCTAATCCACAGAACAAAGGAGAATGAATACTGCACTCTCTGGACGTGCACAGACAACTAAGATTTTATTTGGACAGGACTAAGCCTCTCAGAAAAACTGAACAGCTGCTAGTTGCCTTTGCTGCAGGGGCAGATGGGAAAGCCATTTCAAAGCAAACCATTTCGAAGTGGATAGGCCATTGCATTCTTTTCTGCTATAAGCAACATGGAAAACCTGCCCCGCAGGGGATAAGATCACATTCCACCAGGGCTGCATCTACCTGTACAGCCTTTCTCAGAGGTGTCCCTACCAGGGGCATCCTAAAACTGCTACCTGGAGCTCTGTACATACCTTCACCAAGCATTGCCACTTGCCTATTTTTTCTAAATCCAGAGCTGGTTTTGCCACTGCAGTCTTGCAGGGCTTAATAGCTGGTCCTAATGCTCTCTAACTTCCTCCTCCCTTCCCTAGCATTGGGGAATCTACCCAAATGTAATGACTGCAACAATGAAACACGAAGAACATAGTACAGTTGTGTACACTTACCATAAATGTAGATGTTCGAGTGTATGCACTGTTGCAGTCCTGGTTGCCCTCCCTCCAGCCCCCTGACTTTTTTCTTGGCTGTACCTTGCTTATTGATTAGTGTATTTCAGCTTGCTGGTGTATTTGCTTTTTGTTGGAGGTGTAACCTCACATATAATTGCTTCCCATTATGGGGACACCTGACAATCTGGGGCAAGAAAAACTGATGTAATGACATCGGCTGCATGCTTTATACCCCCAGACGACCTGACGTCATGGAAGAAGAGAGAGCATCCAACGCAAGACCCAAGACTTTGATAATCAGGCTGGCTGAGGGCTACCTGCAGGCAGATAACCCAAATGTAATGACTGCAACAGTGAATACACTCTAACCTCTATGGTAAGTGTACACAACTGTACTTTTTGGGGGGAGAATGTGTGTTTTTTTTTTTTAGATTTCATTAGTCAATTGCTGCTTCGATTGGATAAGTAGTGCTTGCTTTTAGTGGAAGCTAAGGTTCTCTCCAGAAGGCATTTCGTAAGATGGGTGACCTTTGTATTGTGTAGCACTGGTTACTTTAAAAATTGCTGTTGATACCCCATTTCTGTTTATATTTCATAAGATCATATATTCAATCTTTATTACTCAAGCCAAACTTGAATGTTCTCCTTCTGATGATACTGCCTGTGGCTGCATTTTTTAAATTATTAAACGTATCTTTTGCTTGCTTTCTGAAAATTGTTTTGAATTTGTCTTAATGGTCCATTCATTTACCAGAACTTCAGTGTATTGTAATGTATATAAGCAGTGAATCCAGCTGTGATTAATAATAATTTCACATCCATAAATAGCTTAATCTACTAATAACAGTAGACTGAAATCTAATTGTGTCAGTCTGCACTTTTTTTTTTGTCCCATCTTCAAATTTGCTGACTTTGGACCCTGAGACATCCAGCCCATTGCACGTTATTACATATCTGGTTCTCTTAAGTAGCCATTGCTTATTTGCTTGCTGTGGAAGACTAGGTTTTTCTTCTGGTTTATCCACTTATGGTCAACAGACTTGTAGTGACCTGGATACATACCACATGTACTTCCTGTGAGCATTGTTGACCTGCTCTGTTCTTTGTTGTCCACCCTACAGACTGGGAATACTTTTGCTTTTCCTGACCTTTACTGTCTACAACTGGGGGTATCCAACAGATGACCAGAGGCCACAATATGACCCAACAAAGTTTTTTATCTGACCCTCAGTGAGCTGCTGAAGCTTTTGCTTTTAAATTTTAAAGTAGTGCAGATATATGTTGAATAATGGTAATGTGGCCACTGAATCTTTCCAAGACTGATATGTGGCTTTCAAGTCAAAAAGGTTGAACACTCCTGGTCTACAATAATCCCCAAGGATGCGTACTAGTAGTTTGCTTTTTATTTCTTCCTTCCAGGTTGGTGTTTCTTGCCCCAAGACTTCAACTGGAACCTGTCACTACAACATTCATGAATGGCCTTCTATCTCTCTCGCTCTCTTTCTCTCCTCTGGTTAGCAGTTTGAGCACTCATGAACATACAGAACTTAAGAGTTCCTCCTAAACAATTCCTAAGGCCCAGCATTGCCTGTGCAAGTTACGGAATGAATACCTATGCACCGCTTATGCTTTTACAAAGAATTAAGTTGTGTCTTAAGTTGTCTTATGTTTGCTAATTTATTTAAATCCAAGAAAACTGTATAATATAACAAGGAAACCTAAACGGAGTATGTAAGTTATGTACATGAGGCACCCCTATTCTGTAATAATGCAGTCCTGTTTCATTTTAGATGGTCTTGATTCCTGGTGGAGTGTTCATCATGGGAACTGATGAGCCAGCAATACCTCAGGATGGTGAAGGCCCAGCTAGAAGAGTGCACGTTGACCAGTTCTACATGGATGTCTTTGAAGTCAGCAATGCAGAGTTTGAAATATTCGTTAATGCCACTGGCTACATCACAGAGGTTAGGATTAAACCCTTGTTTTTAGTAATCATTTTAAGTGATCTCTTAATGGCGTTAGCTTCCTGGAATCTAATTTTTAATTTGCACAACTACAGAGTGAAGTGTAGTACGGTATTTATTTATACAACAGTTAGATTTGTTTTTAATGTAAACTTGGTGCAGATGTTTTCTCAAGTAAAAGGGCAGTCTAATAAGAATTTAGGGAGGGATAAAAGTAGAGGAGCGCTACCAAGAATCAGCACAAGTGAGTATTTGAAGAAACCTGGTACATGGACAACTTTAACTGGGTTATAATTATTTAATAATATGATTTGCATCTGTGAGGATAGAGTAGGAGGAGTTACAGCTGTCACAGAAGAGAACAGAGCAACATAAGGTAATACAACACAGAATAAAGCTGGCTCTGTGGGTCTTGCTGGAGATTGAAAATGGCACTCCTCTCTTTTTTGGAGTATTAACAGATTTCCTCCACAAGAGTGCTATAAATAAACCTTCTGGTCCAGTGAAACTAACTCATTCAGGAAAATGAAACGCACAAATAAATAAAATGATAAATTGTATTGTTAGGATTGCAGAAAAGGTAGAATTATTATTGATAACAGTGGCCTTTAACATATTACATGCACCTTTGCTGTAGCTACATCTAAGAATCTGTTTCTTTGTGATGCCTAGTTTTTATTCTGACCGATGACCACATGCATTACAGTCCATTTTACAGTGACAAGAGCACTGGCTTGGCATACATTTTTCTGCTTTGAGCCATCTCCCTAGCTTGTACAATTGCCTTTAGTACCATGGTTTCACTTTGTCAGTATATATGAAATGACTGGCTGGCTGATATGCTAATATTTGAAAGTAATAGGACGCCATCACATTTGATCTCTTTTCAGTCAGAATTTCCACCTTGGACATACTGTTTATGCATTTTTGGAGCTACATCCAAATCCCCCTCCATTATGGACCCTTTGCTGTCACTGGATCTATGAGCTCTGGCTCATGGTGTGCTTCCCAAAGGGGCAGTCAAACCTATGCAATAGGTATAGAGTATACTGGGGCTTTAATTTCGCTTGTTTTAGTCCCTCTGAAAAATGTGGAATGAATGCCTTTTCTCAGCCTGAGTGATTGCAGTAGGCATGTTTGATATTAAAAAGGTTGTTGTCCAGTTTTCTTTCTCAGAAATTTTGTTTGTGTTGCAGAGGTATGATGTTCATCTGCTGCTACATCAGAATTTGGAGAAGCACTCCAGGTTCCTGTCTTTTGCTATTGAAAGTCTTTTCATTTAGTATATGTTTCTTTTTGCCTTTCCTCAGGCCTGAGAGTTGTTACCAAATGCATCTCAGTTTTAGCGGCATTATCATAGTTTGGCATCGTCGGGTGTTCCCTTACGTGTAAGAGTGGCTTCTGTTGGCATGTTGTAGAAGATGTCTTCTTTTGAGGCTGTCCTTCATATTGCATTGATTCTGGTATGCTGGTGCTTTCATTACATGGAACAAATCATTCCTTCCACTCAAATCACCACCACCATCATTGCATTAGTTCTGGTTTGGACTGAAGTGCGAGTGACGCTTTTCATCTAGTGGTTTAGATGCAGGAGTTTTGTTATGCAGCATTGTAAGATGAGGCTGTGAGGAAAACCCAGGCTGTGGTTTTCTTTTTGCCTTCTGCTTTTTTGTTAGCTTTTTGCATTTAAACAGCTCCCTTGGCCCATCTAATTATGTGAATGCTTCACTGGTCTGTAAGAAGCTAATGGCTTCTTTTGTCTGATCCTTAGGCTCTGCCTTTGTTTCCAGCCCTTCTCGAGCTTTTTGAGGAAGCTCATTCTTGCCAGATATTCTGTCTCAGTACCTTACAACAGATGCATCTATTCTGTGATGGACAGTTCACTCATTCTCTAATGTCTCCTGATAATTGCATTCCTCTAGGTAGGCTTTTCTACATCTACACTTGTGCTGCAAGCTCTAGCACTGGTCTTAAAGACGGCATTTCCTTCTCTTCAGGTTAGAAAATGTTGTGGTAGTCTTGTATGTGAACAAGCAGGTGAAAACCAAGTTGTACTGTATCTGCAGTCATGTACTGTGGGAATGGCAAGTGTGCTATGAGTGAAAATGTATTCCTGACAATGACCCATCTGGTGAGGTCCATTGTGCACATACCTAGCATATATTGCAAGATACAGACCACTCAGACCTGCTATGGGGCTGCCCCAGCTGGACTAGGGTCATAAATGATAAAGAAAAATGTAGACCTTCCTCATTTCTGCTCTTTTCACCAGAACATAGGGCAGTGGGCAACGGAGGTGCTGTCAAACACCTACATTTCTCTCTACCTTTCTTACTGTGGTCTTGGTCAGAATTGGTGTTGGGAATCCATTGCGAATTCTCGTTCCTTATCGTTTAGGACCTATTATCTAATTAGGGGAATGTGCTAATCTTTTTTTTAATGGTTTACAAACCTTTATTTCAGTTTAATAGGCATTCCTCTATTTATGGATTAGATTAAAGTCTTTGACATGGTTTAAACGCATCAGTTATGGCTTAGTGTTGTAGTAATTCCCATTTATTGGTAGAAAATGTACAGTTCAAATTCATGGAGTTGTGTACCTTTTCATCTGAGAAGTGCTGTACAACATGTATCAACATTAGGTCCATGTTTTTTTTTATCAAATTTCAGTTCCTGAAGTGAGTTGATCTTTAATCACATATGCAGAAGACCTAGCTGTTGCGAATGAACCCAATGTGAATATCTGTTGAAAGCATCTACAGACTGTTCTTGATGTCCTGCAGAATTGGTTAACTAGTCCTGTACTGATTCTTAAGGCAAAACATCTATTTTGATTCAAAGTCTGTTAAAATATTTTTTATTCACTAGTGTCCTTGTATTTACTATTGGGGGTATTTGTGGTAACCTTTATGAAGTGTACACTGTGTGTAACCTTACCTCGGGGCCTTTGTGAAAAGTGTACACTTTCTGGTAACCTTTTATGAATATCTCTGTTCGTTTTTTGCCTCCTTTTTGCAGTAACTCTGTATTTTCATTATCATACACATTTTGTAGCAATTAAACTTTGATAGTTTGCTGCTATGATATAAATATGAAAGTTTTCCTTTAGTGGTTATGATGATTTCGGGCTTATTAATGAAGGTGTTGGAGTGTTTTATCCTTTTACTGCAATTTGCAATATATGGTTAATAAAATATGAGTAAGTTTGTTATTCTACAGATTATTTCTGGATTTAAAAAGTGTGCATATCATTGTTTGATATTTCTCACTTACCATATTTTTGAAAATTTAGTAATTATAATAACTGCTGTTTTATCTATTCAAAGTTAAACTTGGCGTGCTTCATTGTGCACTCTTATTTGTTTAGATTTGTCCTTATAACATTTAGTAGAACATTTTTCCTTTGGTAGCACCAGAATAAAACAGAATTTTATCTTAGAAATGTAATTGTAAGTCAGTCTTGCAGGAATTACTTTTGTGTATATTCAATCTTCATATGGTGTGTAATAAATCAAAATTTTAACTGCTTTATAGTGTTAAATGTGATTTAAATGGTTCTATGACTGCCCAAGTAAAAGTTGTCTGTACAGCAAAAACATGGGAAATCCAATATTTCCTGTAGTAAAAATCTCAGGTACATGATTCTGGAAACTAACAGACTTAGATGAATAAAGTTCTCGCACTAGGCTAGATACCTTATAAATCCACAAGTCCAGCAGTGGATGTCTGAAAGAAAATTGACCTTGTTCTACAGAAAAAAAAAGAAACTTTTTTGGCAATTGCTGTTTTAGCATGCAATTGGCTTATTGTCAGAACTTTGCTTTTGGACCTACACCATTGACCTCAAGCTTAAGTAGTGAAGCGCTTGTGAGTGAATGCAGTGCTAAGTGAACATTAGTTAGCAAAGTTGGGGAGTACGTCTGAACAGCAACAGCTTCTGGCTGAGATGTCTTTGCCACCACCCGAGACAGTAACCTCTTCAGAATTGATTCCTTAACTTCTGTTAACTCTTACACTTGTGTCTCTCAGTTGTGTTAATAATTGGTGGCCCAGTATTGCAGTGATTAACGTTGTCGCCTCACAGCAAAAGGTTCTCCAGTTCGATTCTCGGCTGGAGTGCCTTTTGTATGGAGTCTGCATGTCCTCCCTGCATTCACATGGGTTTCTTCTGGATGCTCTGGTTTCCCCCCACATTCCAAAGAAATGCATCTGGAGCATTTCTCCCTGTGCCTCCGCAGAAAATAGAGACTGTCCTAGTCGGACTTTCCCAGTCAACAAATGTTAAATAAAATTCATATAGCACTTAATTTCTTAATACTCTTCCATTTTGCAGCTTCTGTGAGTGTCTTCATTATGTGAAAATAGGCTTTTTTTTTCCAAACACCTTTATTGAATTATCAGTTGTGACCTAGGCAAATTTACATTCATATAAAAGTGCAATGTCACAACTGATGCACTGTACTGCGGTGGTGGTGCTGCAGTAGCGTTGTCGCCTCACACTAAGACATTGGTTCGATTCTCAGCAAGAGCGTCTTCTGTGTAGAGACATGCGTGAATGGGTGTACCTTCGTGGAAGGTTGTGCGTCAGGGCTGGCAACTCTGCACGTAAAAATCTACTGCCAATCATTAGCGGACCGGAGTTCCGCTGTAGCGACCCCTAACTGGGAAAAGCCGAAAGACACAACAACAACAACATAAAAGTAATTGCACTATAATAAACATAAACATTTTACTTCGTACATATTGCTGTATGTCTTATAAGCTAAGCGACATTACAAAAAGTTTTCAATTCCTGCCCTTTTTTAAAGAAGAAACCTCTTTATTAAACCATCACTTATAGGCAGTCATAGATGTATACAAATGAAAACAAACCACACCGACACAACCCTAGTTGCAAGGATTTTACATCACAATTCATGCTGACACACTCCCAGTTGCAAGCATTACATATCACGCGTAATAATCTTTTTCAGTCAACCATTACATAGCTCATTTAAGTCCTGCTGCCTTTTAAACCTCATTCGTCCGTTGCATGTATTGTTCACAAAATTCCCTTTTTTTTCCTATGTAGTTTGCTCCTACTCTTTTCTAAAGGTCACAATTCCAGTTGTTTTATCTCTGTTACAATATTCACTACTTCTAGTGTAGTTGGTTTAGATTTTGATTTCCATTTCCTAGTAATTTCTTTTTTGGCTGCCACCATTATTACACAGCAAGGCCTTACCATGCCTAGGCAGTTCTGGTTCTGTATCCTAGCTCAGAAAAATCCTTTCCCTCATCAGATCAATCTGCTTACCCAGCATCTCCAACAGTTCATCCCATAGGGAATAATTAAACTCGGCCAATTCACTGCACTCCCAGAAAATATATTCCTAATTACCTCTTTATACAAATGTAGGCTTTGCCTAATGCTGTCAAGTACAACACAACATTCTGAAGTAAAATGAAAATGAAGAACCGTTTTAAAAAAATAGGAACATTCATGGTATAAAGCCTGTGTCATCCAGATCTGCTTTCCTGAATGTCAGAATGGCTGTCCTGCACTCAACTTTTGCCAGCCAAAAGGACCACTTGCAAGTTCATGTGGGTAAACCATAATAGGCAGCAACAACAACAGCAGCAGAAATAATAATTGTGGGTAATTATAGGTAAGTGACCTAAACAATATGTCTTCTATGGACCAACTCAAAGCCCTGTCACTATGCTCTGTATTCTACAGACTGCTACCACACTGTGTTAGCTCCTAAATGCCTTAGTCCCAGTTATTCTCACTAGGGGTACTGTATAATTTTGAGCATATGATGGGTAGGGCCAGTCTAACACCAAATAAGATTAATTCAAGCACCAGAAAGGAAATTGGGTTAAGTTTTTAAATTGGCCACAAGCACACCTAGCCTAGTATTTCCCTATGAACTTGTAAATGAAAGAATGTTTCTTTTTGACATATGAGTATGTTATGTTTCTAGAGGCTGCCTATATTTTCCTGTGTCTGCTCTGCTTAAGACTCCATTTTAATGTCTGAGTTTGTGCATAGTAAGTGTCTATTCTTTGCCTAGTTTGGCCCTTTACAGGCAGTTTTATGGCTCTCCATAATGGTCATTTTAAGTAGCCATTTAAAGGCTCCTCACTTTGAAATATTGTTTGTAATCCTTCATGTCTGTGATAGTTGAAATTTGTCACCGAAACTCTGACAGACAACTTTTGGGATTGCCTCCTTGACTGATGTTAGATTTGCTTCCATTTTCTCTGATGGCGTTTACCTTCACCAGGGGAATTTGTTAACTACTCCGGTATGTTGAAACTTGCTTAGAATTTCACTTGGCATTTTAAGTAATATTTCCTGCCTAGAGTTGTTTTAAAGGGGTATAATAAACCAGTTCATCCACCTTTCATTTTTCTTTCTAGAGGCCTCACACTTGGAGAGGTAGATTTTGCATACTCTTATATTCACTAGCAACTCTAGTCTGTCCTGCCTGTCAAAAAGACCGACACTCTTCCACCTTCACCCTGAGTGGGAAGGGAGAGCAATAGATAAGCAAACACGTGAATAGTCATGCTTTTCTTCAGCAGGCTAACTGTGGCCTTTCAGCTAACTGGTGCAGTTTAAGGGCTACTCCATTAAAAGCATTGCTGCTTTTAGGGTTTGCTGTAGAAATATATCCTCAGGTGCCATCTCTGCAATCAATAGTCTGTAGCTCATACTTTCACTGATCATAGTAAGGGTAGTAAGGAGTTTCATTTGGTAGAGCTGTCTTTTTGTGTATCCTGTCTTGAGGGCCATTGATTTTTGTATCTTCTTGATGTTCTGCAGAACTTCCTGACAATGTATCCAGTTGGTTTGAATCCAATCCACAAAGCTCTCTAAGGTACTCTTACTGAACATAATCAGGCTTCTCAAAAAAGGGTATAAAGAGCTGACCCTTTACTTTCTTTCCAAGTGAGATGATGACATTTTAAATAAAGTAAATTATAGTTGGAGATCTTTTAACTCTTCTAAATTTGGTCATTTAGCATTTCATGTTGATGTTAAGGTCATCTGTTGACTAAAAATCAGTCATGTGACAATGAAAACACCCCTAAACTTGGTGCAAGGATGCTGTCTTGGACCTCAAAGGAGCCATGTCTTCCCTAAAGCAGTGTTGCTTAAGTTAGCACTGCTTGGCAGAGTGCAAGAGTTTAAAGTATCTCTTCAACTGGATTTCCTCAGTAGCTGTTTTATTTTTTCAGGATCTTTGACCATTGTAAACACATTCATCAGAGCTTTTTTAAACTACATTTATTTTAGTTTAAGTTTTTGTTATTGAGCATGTCTACAAAGACTGAACACAGAATTGCAATTTCTTCCACGGCATTCTCAAAGCTTATTAGTGACACAACAACAAAAAAAAGTATAAAGTAAAATATCCAACAGACACCAAAAGATATCTTTACTGTATGAAGTAAAACATCCACTAAACACCGAAAGGTATGTTATTGGCATAACCGGAATACACATGGTTATATAGATAGTTGTTGAACTGTATGCAGTGCAGGAAGGAAGGCATTATACTTAATGATTGGCCTAATGACTTGTGTATGATTTTCTTCAACCTAGCTGATATACCCTTAGTAATAAGTTACACTGTTAAAAAGGACTTCATACAGCTGTGGATGTGTGGTAGTTGAATGACGACTCATTGTCTACATGGGTTCCCAGGTCCCCCACTTCTGGGTGAATTTTCAGGAGTGTGTTGTCAACGTGATAGTTGCATAATGCCATTATTGCAAAAGGATACAATTATATATTTTTTGGCATTTAATTTAAGGCTGTGGCTTTTACACTAGCTTTTCGTTTGAGAAAGGCCTCCCTGAAAGATCTTATCTTCTAGAATATGTGCGATAGCAGCAAATTTACAGTCCTCTGCAAACCTGGTCAGCCATAAGCCTTTACCATTAGTTTTGACCTCAGAAAAAGTAGATGCCAAAGAGGAGTGGTCCAAGGACCTAACCCTTAGGTTCACTCCTAGTGACAAGTCTTTTGGAGAAGGTAGGGTCACCCACCATAAGATCCTGGGTTGCTTTTTAAATAATATTCTTTAATTGTATCCATGTTGGCTCTTTCTAAATGAAAGCAAGCTAAATAATTGAAAGTAGCTTGTAAGAATGCCATTTTTTCTGACATTTTGCTACAGATGCATGGACTGATAGTAGATGCTACAAGTGAGGACTATTCCTGTCCTCTGGCATGTAGCAGTCTTTGGTCTGATTATTCTTAAGTAGTGTGGGGTTTATGTTGTATGATGGAGACCTTGCCCCTCACCATGAAGTAATTTCTTCACTTTTTTGGCAACTTCAGTTTCATATGTTTGCTTGTATTTGAGTGCATTTGTTCAAGGTGCCCACAGTAATCCGTGCTGGTCTCTGTTGGTTTTGTTTGGCTACTTCTGAAATTACTTATTCATACCAGTAACAGTCATGTTTCCATTAAATATAAAAATTGTAAAGAACTGTGTAAATGATATTGCAGTTTTCAGACCATCTCATTAAACTGTGAACTATATTTTTGTAGATCCTAAGACTTTCTGCAGTGTCTTGTCTTCAGTTTGATTTTAAACCGCTATCTTGTTTTCTGAAATTTGCTTTTACTGGGTAGAGAATGATTGTAATATGTTATTGAACATAATGATTTTTCATGTTTTTGTTTTAATATTTCTTTAACAGTAAGTCCTATTATACATTGTTTTATTTGAAGGGAAAATTAGCCAGCAAGATTGAAAGTCCATGGTTCACAGTATTGTTTGTCTAGAGTTACTTGTTTGCTGCTTTAAGTCAGACTCCAGAGAAATAATCAACAATGCTGTTATGAGATGAATTCCCAGTTGGCAACTTCAGTGAACCTGAAACACTGAAATGCTAATCTGGTTCAACTTTATGCTGTTTTTCGTGTTGGGACAAAGCTCACCTGCCCTACCGATTACAGAAGAGTATGCCTTCCTCTCCCAACATTTATTTACAACTAACTTTGACTCACTGGTCTTGGTGGGGAAGGGAATTCTCCCTTTTAATTAGGTAATTCAGCCTATGGAGGTCATCCATCTTTAGTGGTTTGTTAGATTCTTGTCGATGCTATTAATGAAATTTATTGATGCAAGTCATGAAATAACCATTGAAACATAAAGTATGACAGTAAATTAATGACTGTTTGATATACCTAGTATGTAACTTTCCATGTACATTGACCAGGATGTTAATCTTGCTTGACTGATGTCTTCCATCTCAAACAGGAATTGTCTTATTTGTATTCCATGCATATGTGGGCTCTATTACTGTTTTGACCCTACTGCTTTTGAGAGAATTTTTCCAGTGGTTGGCCATTTGTCTTTGAAGCAACACTTTCTTACGTCATCTCGGGCCATCTACTTTGTGTCTTCAAATCCACACCTTTTTGTTGGAACACCTGTCTGTTTTTGAAGTATGTTACCTTTTTGTATTCTCTTAATTTCCTTGAGTTACTCAGAAGCTTCTATGTCTCATCTACACTTTCTTTCTTCAAGACTGTGCATTTTAAACTCTTGTAGTCTTACCTGATATGACTTCTGATACCAACAGTGCATCACTTTTTTTTTTTTTTTGGCCTACAATAGGTCTTGACCTCAAAGAAGCAAGACACAAGGCCAATGTTGACTTATGTGACTGTTGTTTACTGGCTAGGCTCAGTTTTCAGAGACAGTATTTCCCATCCCAATTCTTTTTCATCAGTGGCAGATCATGCCTACTAAACCTGGTGGACTTCTTTTGAGAAGGTCACTAGAGTCATGGACAAGGGTAAAATGGTGCGTACTGCTTACCTTGATCTGGCAGAGGCATTTGATGCAATATCTCACTCTGGTATTATAGACAAACTCGCAGATTTAGACATAAATCCCTATAAAACCTGATGGAGCATATGAAGTTAGGGTGGGGAATCCACCTCCACCAGGAGGCCTGTTACTAGTGGTTCTATTTGGAATATACTTCTCTGAAGTCAAGGCAAATGTAAAGAGTCTTTGGCTGTTTAAATTTGCTGATAACTGCCAGCTGGATGAAATCATATCATTGAATCCCCCCAAGATGTAGATGCCCTCCAGGAGGGTCTGATACCAGAAATGAGTGGTGCCAGAGCCATGGCCTAAAACTCAGTGTAAAAAAAGCTTAATTGTACCCTTTGTAAAGACAAATACTCCTGCAAATTACAGCATTGATAACACTCCCCTAAAAGCAGACACAGTGGTATAAGGGATTTGAGAACATATTTTATTTATTTATTTATTACAGTTTGACTGGGAAAGTCCACTGGGCTTTGAAAGGCCCATTTTGAGTGGAGGCCCGGGGAGATAAGCTCCATGACACAGTTACAGTAACAAGACAAATTACAATTCACGTAAAAGTATTATCGATAGCAAGTTAGGTCCATCATTTAGAGGACAATTGTTCAAAACAACAGACATATAGAACATGTTACGGTGCAACTTGGTGAATTTAGCTGTTCAAAAACAACAGACATACATATTACATTACAACTTAGCAAATTTAGCATAAGTTGATTGTAGTATAGGTCTAGTGATAGTGAAAATTTGTTCTATAGACAGTGAACATAGTACAGTATATACAGAGAATATGTTAGTAGAATAGATGCAAGAGAAGAGCGGTGTGAAGTGTGAATGATCAAAGTGGGAACTCGTGGGTGAAGAGCAGGGGCAAATCCACTTGGAGGATAGATATGAGTGAAAGGAGGGATTTGAAGTTGGTGGGATTTGCAGTGCTTCAAAGGGAGGGAGTTCCAAAGTTTGGCTATGGAGTAAGATAACAGGAGGTGGCTAGAGGGCCTAGAGGGTTTGTGAATTTGTAATAGGTTTTGGTTTTCTGACTGGAGTGGGCTATTTGCAATATATGGGGATAAGGTGGAGGAGAGCTGGACAGCTAGAAGGTTTGAAGATGAGTTTGAGCTGTGGAGAGTATTAGCAGGTTTAGGTAGTTTTGTAACCCAAGCCATTGAAGAGATTGAAGAGAGGGGCAGTGATGGGATGAATATTTGGAGTTGGTTGCAAATTTGCTGATTTTATTGTAGCAGGATTCTAACTTGGATTGTAAACAGAGTTGGAGATTGGTGAGCAAGGGGGCACCATATGTGAGAGCGGGGAGAAGGTAGCTGGAGTAAAGAAGTAATTATTTTGATACAAGAGACCTAATTTCTGACTAGTTTTTTTAATAGCGGTATTTATATGGATGTCGAATTTTACATGATCGTTGATGATGACACCAAGGAGCTTTGTGTGAGATACGATTTCAATGGGGGGTGTTGTTTTGGGGTAGTATAATGAAGGAGGACTTATCAATGGTGGAAGTTCTGGAAGGAGTAAATATCACTAGTTTGGTTTTGGTCACATTTAGGGCAAGGTGGTGGTTCTGCATCCAAGTTTCAGTTTTTGAAAAGGCTAACTGAGTTTTTAATAGTAAGTCAGAGGGGGTGTCATTAGTACAGATGATAGTGGAGTCATCTGCATACTGAATTACAGAGTAATTTGGAATGGAGAGATGAAAGTTGTTAATGAAAATGTTGAGAAGAAGGAGTCTTAGTACAGATCCTTGTGGTACACCGGTGCAGTTGTGGGAAGGATGATATAGAGGATTTCCATTTCACAGCTTGGACTCTTTCAGAGAGGTAACTAGAGAACCAGGACACTGCTGAGGGAGAAAGGTTGAGAGAGGAAAGTTGTGATAAGAGTATGGTATGGGAGACTGTGTTGAAGGCTTTGGATAGGTCTAGAAATAAGGACGATACTAGTTTGCCATTGTCACAGGCCTGGTTGATGGATTCAAGGGAGGATAGGAGAGCTGTAGTAGTACTATGGCCAGGGAGGAAAACCTGTTGGGTGGGGGTGAGGAGGTTTTTGTGGGTGAGATGTGACATTAGTTTGGTATGAATACATTTTTCTAGTATTTTTGAGAGTGGGGAGAGAATAGCAATTGGCCTAAAGTTGGTGGTTTCATAGTTTTTACCACCCTTGTGGAGTGGAATGATGAATGCCTGTTTCCACATAGATTGGACGTGGGATTCTTGGATGGACCAGTTTATTAAAATGGAGATAGGTAGGGCTATGCTGTTGGCTGCAAGTTTGAGGAAATAAGGGGGTAAGTAGTCAGGTGCAGGAGAGCAAGGTTTTAGTTGGGATAGGAAGTTTTTTATGATGCTTGTGGGAACAGGGTTGAGATTGAAGGAGGGTAGATTTTTGTATGCTGTCAGAAGGATGTGATGAGGGTGGGGAGAGAAAGCAAGGCGGAAGGTTGGGGAAGGATGTGGTTAGTTGAGCTATGCAGTCCACAAAGAAGGAGTTGAATAATGTGGCAGTATCGAGTTCAGTGAGATTTGGGTTGGGGCAGGGGTTGTCTTTGTTTCCGGGATGGAGGAGAGAGGAGATAGTATTCCAGAATTGTTTAGGGCTGGAGGGGTGTGCTGATTGGAGTTTGGTGTAGTAGGATTTATGGTCTCTAGTTAGTTGTTTTACAGAATTTCAGAGCCATTTGTAATCTACTAGGGTAGTGGGTAACTTAGATTGCCAGTAACCTGATATTGCCATGTGTCCATGGTGGTGAGAAAATCCTTCTGAATGGCACAAGTAAGGGCATGACATATAGATCTAATGAGATCATAGTCCTACTATATTTATCCCTCATTTAGATCAATAATCGAGTACAGTGCACCCTTTGGCATCTTCCTGGCCAGGCATTTGCAAACACTGGAGAAATGGAGCAGTCAGAGGTTCCTCCCTAAAAGAATACAGTGTGTAAATAATGCATCATATGAGGTCTACCTCAAAGCCCTATGTCTGTACTCGGTCTCTTACAGTCTGCTGAGGGGTGATCTCTGTCACCTTGTCTGTGACATAAGCATAACATGTCATAGGGACAGGTATGTGTCTCCAGGATTACCCCTTTTCTGGAACAGCCTCCCCATTCATGTGAAGTAGGCTCTTCCCTAAGCCTTTTCTGAGACGGTTTGGACCAATGAATGGAAAATCGCAAATTCACCCCTGGCTTGTCGCCTTTATTCCTTAAGGACAGCGGCAGATTGTTGATGCCCCAAGGAACCAAGCATATACAGAGACATTCTAGTCTGTGGGCATTGATAATTGGAGAAAAGTGGGGGAACGAATAGCTATACTTAAAAAGGCTCTAGAGCTGTTAACTAGTAACCTCTAAAACTGCTGGTCAAAAGCGTGCCTGTACAGTCGTGGTAGCCTGGAGTTTGTTGTAGTTTGTAACTAGTAACCTCCTTTGATCCGATTATTTGTAATCCATTTATGGTCTCCATCACTACATATGCAACAGTGTGTGTGTGTGTGTGTGTGTGTGTGTGTGTGTGTGTGTGTGTGTGTGTAGAACTTATCAGCTGGTTAAAGTAGTAATAATAGCAATCTCTTATTTTCTAGCAGCAGTACTTTTTCCTGCTACTGTCACTTTTCCACCCTTCCTTTTCTGTCTCCCATATTTTCTTTACCTTCAGATCATCTGATGTGAGTACCTCAGGGCCTTTGCTTTATCAGTTCTTTGCATTGTCTGCATCTCAAACAGTGTTTACAAAGTGTCTTATTCCAGAGATGGCTCATCTCAGACTGCAAGACATTCACATTTTGCCGTATTTAGATTACTTGCTTATCTTTGCAGAGTCTTTTGCCAGCTGCTAGGAGTCCTTAATTAAACCCTTTTTGAAGACAAGACACCCCTGCAAGTTACAGCATTGATAACACTCCTTACCAGCCTGAGGTTCCAGATGAATATTAAAAATTCATCCATGACTTCATCACACAGGGTTGTGTTTCTGTTCTGCTTTATGGATACTTTTCTGCAAAAGGCTTTCCTTACACAGGAAAAGGTAGATTTTTATCTTGAAGCTTTCTGAGCTTCTCCAGTTAGTCTCAGACTTTGGCCAGGGAATATCTCAGGAGCTTAGGGTTCATAGCTTCTGTGATTCCTTTCACCAGGTTTCACATGAGAAAAATTAAGTGACTTCTCAAAACATGTGAAACTAACATTCTCCTCTTCTGGAATTAAAAATTAGTTTTGGGCTTTGTTAAAAAGGAACTGCATTGGTGGAGTCTACATATGGTTCATAATCCAGGTTCCCTATTTTCTCCTCCTGTCCAAACTGTTACTACAGACGCCTCAAATCTTGCTTGGGCAGTAGTTTCTATGGGAGTAAATGTGCAAAGCCTGTGGAAACTTTCCAAAAGACCAAAGCGCATAAATGTCAGAAATGCTAGCTATGATCCACACTAGAAAATCTCTATCACTTGGAGTCCCAGGACTTCTGCAGGAGATTGTATATTGCATCACTGTGGTGTTGTCTAAATAAACAGGGTGGCACCAAGCCTGACTCTGTGTAGGCTGGCTGTGATGACTTAGGAGTTACCTGCTTAATCCCCCCCCTCACCCCAAAGCATCTTTCATTCTGCTACAGCAAAATGTAGTGATAGTCAAATGAAGCAGGGCCAAAAAACTTAAATTAATCAAGGTGGGGGGGGGGGTCTTCTAGGAATTGATCCAGATGTGGGGAACACCTCACATACATCTGTTTGCCTCCTTTCAGAACAGACCACTAACAAATTCTGCAATAATCAGAACCCTATCAGGGATTATGTACTACTGTTTCTTAAGAGATTTGTGAGTTACTATCCTCTGGTCTTTCATATTCATCCGTTAAGGTTCATCTAGCAGCCATTTCATTGTGTCTGCCTATTGGGTCCTTGCCTTTCCTTTCTGTTTTTTGTAAAACTGTTTCTAAAGTGGGTTTTACATCTGAGGCTACATAGAAAATGGGTGGTTCCCTCTTGGGATCTTAACTTTGTGCTGAAAAATTTAACGGTGTCCTTCCGAACTGGCTCATCAGGGAGATTTAAGGTTCATCACGTGGAAGATGATCGTACTAACTGCTGTGATCTCTGCAAGAAGAGTATCTGAACTGCATGTTTGCATGGTGGGTGAACTCAGTTTGGTCTTCCATAGAGAGAGGTCACATTAAGAATCAATCCCTTATTCAGGTCAAAAAATTGTTTCATAGTTTATGTATTTATTTTACTTTTAATCAGGCCATTTTACTTCCTGTGTGTGTGTTTTTTTATCCAGATCCTTAGAACCAGGAAGAAAGGCTTCTATATACTCTGGATGTGCATAGGCAGCTTGGGTAGTATCGTAACAGAACTTAGTCTTTCTTCAAAAAAGCATATCAGCTTATTGATTCTTATGAAGAGTCAGAGTGGACAACTGGTGTCAAAGCAGAGTATTTCAAGATGGTTGTCCTCTGCTATTGATTTTTTTGATGTTCCAACCATGGCAAACCTATTCCAGGTAGTATCAAGACGCATTCTAATAGAGCTTTGATTTCTACTATGGCATACTGGAAAGGTATGGACTGTCTAAGCATTTTAGAGACAGCTACATGGTCCTGTGATACTTTTACAAAACAGTACAAACTGTTTTCCTTTTCCAGGTCCAGGGCTGGCTTTGATGGGGTCATACTTCAGGAGCTCTTGGAACCTTATCCTTCCAGGTTGGATACAAGGCATCCTCTGACCCAGTACTAATAATCAATCCAGACTATCAAAGGTTACAGCAGCGGTGAGAATGGTGAACACAGTGTAGTTTTGTAAGTCGCAATTAACATAATTTAAATTCCTCATAGCTGTAGTAGCTGCACCTACCCTCTATTTCATCGTGTCTCTGTGTGGTCTGGAAGCTGTCTGCAGTGACATTTGATTTCTCTCCAAGAGGCTTTACAGTTGTCAAAGTGTAGGTGTGGGTGGGAGTCAGCTTTGTGAAACTGGCAGGTTGTTGCATCCTAGGTAGAATACAACACTAACAGTCGAAGGCTACTGCAGCAGGGAGGAATCTGAACATTTGCTGTTACAGTAAGTGCAAGCTGCACAACTATACTTTTTTTCAAGTTCTTGGATGAGGAATTTCCATTTTGTCCTTCAGCAGTTCGTTGTCCTCCTTTCTTGGTCGTCGTCCTATGCATTCTTTGGTTAAAGAGTATATTATCGATTTACTGTTTTGGCTTTTACGTGCTGTTGCCATATTAGTTTTCATTTTTTAAGTGTGGTTAGCTGCTTTTAGTTGGCTACTGAAAAAGCTTTTTTTAAAAAAGTGTGAGATTTATTGCCATTAATTCCCCTTTGGAATAGGCACTCAATATGTGATGTGCTTGGGTGCTTCCTGTTTGCAAAGCAAATGTGATGTACAGAAATTTTGATGGCATACCTTAAAGCTGTAGACATAAGCTTATGCTTAAGGGGTTACTTTTTAGACTGGCTCTGATCAGTCCCCCTCTGAGGGTCAAGTTGACCATTAGTGAATTTTCCAAGACTATAATTTAAGGATAACGCTTCCAAGAATGTAGTGTGTATGTCAAGATTCTTGTAAGGAGTGAAGGGAATCGTGTATAAACGTGTGTATCCAGATTAACTATAAAGGTCATAGGGGACCTTCCTCCTTGGACCTTTGTATGTGACCACTCTCTATTCCCACCTTTCTTGATGTATGTACATTCTATTTCCTTTCACAGTTCTGTTTCTTTGGACATGGGTTACGTGAAGTTATTGAAGGCTGTGCTTTAGGCACCATTGTATGTAAGCTCCATACCATTTCCACCCCTATCATCATATAGGGATAGTATAACCCTCAGTTCAGCAATTCTACCCTCCTCATTGGTTCCTGTCTTGGCACACTGGTTGGTTCAAGTTTGTGCAGTATTCTGTTGGCTGTAACACAGGTGCAGTTTAACTCTAAACTGTTGATGCCATCATTGAAACTTGTTGGGCTCATAGTTGATGCATTTTGGTACCATATGTCTCCTCAACCTCCATCTCCAGGGTGAATGGCACTGACTGACCTGTTTTAAATTTTGGAGTTTTCTGCTTTGAACCACTGGATCCAGTGTCAGTGCTGGGAAGTTGGGTCAGGGCTCTTTGCCTTTTCTTTGCTAATACCAGTATCAGCAGAGATCATGGCTGGTGGCAGTGAGACTGACACTGGTTTCATTGCAGGTTTTGAGGCTGGTCATGGGGCACGTGTCAGAACCTTCAGTGCATATTCCCCCCTGGTGCTTGCTTTACTTTTGGTTTTCCCCAGAGGACAGCTGTAGCATGTGACTGAATCTCTTGCCACTTCATGCCAAAACAGAAGAGTTTTAGGCTGTTGTCAGAAATGTAGAAAGATGTCTTAAACATGGACTTTCTTTTCCTTTCTAGGTAGCTCCACACTGAAGAGGCAGAGTAAGAGGTCTTGTAAGAGGAAGCGCATAGAGTTCCCAGTGGACTCTCCCAAGGCAGACACCAAAGGAGAAGGTGAAGGGAATCGTGTATAAATGTGTGTATCCAGATTAACTATAAAGATCATAGGGGACCTTCCTCCTTGGACCTTTGTATGTGACCACTCTCTATTCCCACCTTTCTTGATGTATGTACATTCTATTTTCTTTCACAGTTCTGTTTCTTTGGACATGTGTTCTTCATTTCCCCTCACCCCAACTGACAATAAATTCAGGGGAAATCTTGCAAATGGTGCATATAAATGGAGATTAGACATTTACTGCCCCGTAATCCTCTGTCAAACTTTTACTCAAGGCATTTGGGTCACTCTCCTTGCCTTCTTGGGTTGTACCACTCTAAGATGAAATAGTGGCTTTTCCCTGCTTGTCACAAAGGAAGCATGGAAGGAGTCGGTTGTCCTACCACTCGTGCTTAGGAAGAAGAGCAAGATCCTCTGCACCTCTAGTGGCTGGAAAGATTGAGTGCAGAATCCTGTGGTGCACTGTATAGTTACTGCAGTGACTCTGAGAGAGGCTGATATTCCACAGAGTCCTATGGCTCACCCACCCAAAAAAGAGTTGAGGGCCTTGGACTGCTTTTTAGCAAAGTAGGTGTACACATCCTCCTCCATTGCTCTGAGGGTGCTTAGCTACTACTGCAAATTTAAGATTCTAGTGTACTGCACGTGACAAGATGTCACAGATCCTGAAATAGTTGCCAGATGCAGAGCTGAAGGGAGAACTCTTTACTCATGATGGATAATGCAGATATCAGAGTAATCTTGCTTATAGTACAACAGATGGTACCAGGAGGGTAACAGGCACAGGAGGGACTGTATATTGACCCACTTGTCTTTACCCCCCATTGACTTTGTGCAGAATTTCCGTGCAACTTTTCTTTTATGCCTTGTTTTATGGTTCATTTTTCAGAGTATTGGCTTTGGCTTTAAATTTGTCTCCCCATCTCCTTTTTAAGGATGCAAAAGAATCTGCCGATGTTCAGATGCAGCTAGCAGCAGCAGTGTCTGTGTTTGGAAAAAACAAAACGAACAATGTAGCTATAGATGTGTTTTCCATGGCACCCACCAAGCTGATGTTAGGAATTCTCTGCAGAATCTGCAGTCCTGACTGTAGGGGACAGCTGCCTTATTTGGCAGTACTTGTTAACTTAGTTATGTACTCAGTGATGTTGGTCATTCCCACTGCTGTAGAAGTCTTTAGGCTATATGGGTTGTGTCTAGCCCAGGACACAATGACAACTGGAAAGCTTCCAAAAGCTCTGGCTCCCTCCCAAACCTTCACACTGAATGCTGATTTGAAAGGAAAGTCTGCAGTCAGAGTAAAGAATTTTCACTTTCTTGCCACCTAATGGCAAAGCAGCTCAGATGTTTCACAGGAAAAGTAACCATCCCTCAGCTTCTGTTCTGGCAGATACATCCCCAGTGGGGAACCCTTTCACACAGGATATTGCCATTTAGAAAATATACTATTGATTTTATTTGGGGATTTTAGCAGTATTAACACATTTAAGAAACCCAGAATCTTTCAAATATCTATAGTTTCCTGCCAGTTACTACTGTTTAACTATGGCTAATTTGGATGCTGTATTTCCTGAGAAAATGTACTGCTTGAGTAAACTTTTTATATTTTTGATAAAACACTTCCTGACATTAATTTGGGCAGGAACTGATGTGGAGTATGTTACTACTTGTATTCACTGTGCGACACCTTGCCTGACACTTTTTTTTTCTTTCAGACTAAAATTTATTTGAAGGGATTTCTGACATTTTTATGTGCTGCTTATGCATTGCTTTAAGGGACAGTGTATGTTTGTGCAAGTGTAAGTGTGCTGCTTGTAAACACTATTTGACAACTTTCCTTTTAACCAACTTATTCTAGTGAAGCTTATCGCATCTAAATGTACTTGTCTGGCACAACATGGATGTCCTTCAAGGATGCATCTGCAGTCCTTACAAATGGGTTGTCCTGTCGTCAGGCAGCCCTGCGGTCGGCCGGATTCCAAAGTCTGGGTCTGGCCTCGGCTGGTGTCGCACTTCACCCGTCATAGCTGCAGTTCTTCGGGTATAAAGGCATCAGCCGATGCCATTTTCCTCAGTCTTTCTTGCCGCGTGGCGCCCGAAGCAGAAGCTGTTCGCAAGTGCCGGTCGGTCAGAACCAGAAGATTACTACTACAAGTACCGAAGACTTCTAAAAAGCTAAGTACCCCGTTGGGGACTCTTTCTTGCTTCAGCCGATGTCAGAAAAAGTGAATAACTGTTTAAATTGTGGGAAACAAATACCTCATAAAGATTTCCACTCTTACTGCTTGCCTTGTTTAGGCCCAGACCACGACGTAGCAGCTTGTCTAGCCTGTGCTTCTTTCAACCGACGGACGCTTAGACGTCGGTCGGAATTTGCTGAAGAGTTTTTCGGCTCCGCTTTCGCTTACATTATGCCGTCGGATCCTCCGACTTCGCAAATTTCTAAAAAACGCAAGGAGAAGGACCGACACTCGCGGTCCGTGGTTTCGGCCGAAACTGCGGTTAAGCCAACTGCGAGTGTCTCTGTTTCGGCTGAAACAGAGTCCACGGTTCTTCCTTCGGCCGAAAACTTGCCACTTACCGAGGCCTCATCCAGCTTGGCTGAATCTGCTACTGAAATCCCACCTGCTCTTGCAGGTTCACAGGATTTATCTGACACTATCCCTTTGGATATTTCTACCCCTGCACGTGGAGCTGCTAGGCCTCCTGCATCCATGTCGATTAAGGCCTTTGCCAGGGCTAAAGCAGCAAAAACTACCAAAACTGTGCCTGCTAAGACCCCCTCTCACAGGCCCAGTTCTAGTTCACAAATGCTTAGTCTAGCAGAGGATCTCATTTCTTTGATCCGGGGATCCCAACCACATCCAGACAGGGCCTCTCACCCACCTCCAGAGAAGAGGACTAGAGTAGAGCCCCCTGAGCCAGTTTCTTCAGATGGCTCCTCTGATGAATCAGATAATTCTAACCCTCCAGAGGCCCCTTTTTCTCCTTATGAGGACTCTGATGCAAAAGAATCCATTCCTTCTGCCTCTCCGCCTGAGGAATTTTCTTTTGGGGAAACCTTGCATGCTATGAGGGAACAATTTCAATGGCAGGGCCAGGATTTTTCAGACTCTAGGAAAAGGCTTAGAACCTTTTTGCATTTGCCACAGCACAGGCCTTTAGCCATTCCTCCAGTACTTACTGTTGTGGATGATGCTTTTAATGATGCTTGTACTGCTCCTGATTCTCTTCCTCCGGCCCCTGCTAAGCCCGATAGGTACTACAGGGTTCCGGACACACATTATCATTTGTATAAGGCCCCTTTTGATGACCCCGAAACTATCTCCCAGGGACCCAAGGCTGTAGCAGCTACCTCTACCAAAAACCCCCTCCCCTCTGAAAGGGAATCTAGGGCCTTAGAGAAATGGGGTAAAAAAGTTTACACTTCTGCTACTCTTTCAGCTAGGGCCTTGAACTGTCAATTCCACATGATTCAGTATCGGGAATTTATGTTAGACCAGTTAACTAAAAAACTGTCCTCGGATAAACCATTAGACAAAAAATATGTACAGGAAATGGTACATAACATTCAGCAGGTCAGTAATCATTCCTTAAAATGCGGCTATGATGCACTGGAGGCTTCCTTTAGATCAGCCATGACTGGCACAGTGATCAGAAGACATGCATGGTTAAAAGAACAGTCCTTACCAGACCATGTTAAATCAAAGCTCCTAGATGCCCCCATGGATAAGCTCAATTTGTTTGGCTCCCCTGCACAGCAGGTGCTGAAGAAGGTGGAAGAGAAAGCAAAATCTGTCCAGACAGTCAAGGATTTCTTGCAGGTCCAGCCTCCAAGGTTTAGCAGGAACTGGCCTTCCAAGAATTGGTCCCTTCCAGACACCTCCAGAGCTCCGAGAGGCAGGAATAGACGTTCAAGAGGCAGGGGTCAATCCAGAGGTGCCTACAGGGGGCGTCAGTGGCAGGCTAACAACCAGCGAGGCACAGCCACAGATCCAGCCACCACCACTTCCACAGGACAATCACAGTGACTTGACTCTGGCACCGCCTACCAGGGAACAACTAGAGGCACCCTTAGGCGGGAAGCTAGCCCTATTTTCAGTAAACTGGCATTACATCACAGGAGACAAATGGATTTTACAGACAATAGACCAAGGTTACAGGTTTCATTTCCATACTCTACCAAGGAAGAGAGGAATGCCAAACCTACCTCCAAATCAGAAGACGGAAGCTCTAGAACAAATAACACACTTACTAAGGATGAGAGCTGTAGAAAGAGTACCATCTATGGAACAAGGGCAAGGATTTTACTCCAGACTCTTCCTGGTACCAAGAAAAGAAAACCAATGGAGACCTATTCTCGACCTGTCCGCTTTAAACACATACCTCATTGTTTCAAAATTCAAAATGCTGACCCTACAGCAGCTTCTTCCCATGCTGGGCAAGGAGTCTTGGCTGGTAACTCTAGATCTCAAGGAGGCATACCTGCACGTCCCCATACGACCAAATTGCAGAAGATACCTCAGATTTCTTGCAGGATCAGAGCATTATCAATTCTCAGCATTGCCCTTTGGCTTATCTACTGCGCCCAGAGTATTCACGAAATGCCTGGCATCAGTAATTGCTCATTGCAGGCTTCAGGGAATTCAAATTTACCCTTACCTGGACGACTGCCTGTTACAAGCGGACAACATAAACAAATTAACAAAAGATTTGCAAAGGGTCATTTAACTACTGCAAGCCCTGGGATACACATTCAGTATAAAAAAGTCAAGGCTGATACCATCCCAAAGGATAACCTTCTTGGGTGCAGATCTGGACACATCAAAACAAATGGCATTCCTGACAGTAGAAAAACAGGAGCAACTCCCTTTCTACTTCATGGCATTAACAAAACAGAACCAGCTAACAGCAAGAAAGGTCCTGCAAGCTCTCGGCTACATGGCATCCTGCATAATATTGATTCCACATGCCAGACTACATATGAGAAAGTTACAGTGGTACCTAAGGAATTTATGGTCTCAGCACAAGCACAGCCTAGAAACCCAAATTCCAATAATTCCATGCCTGAAGCAAGAATTCCAATGGTGGGCTCAGTCCTGTCAATCAAACAAGGGACTGCCCTTCCACACCACTCAACCAAGCCAGACCATCACAACAGATGCCTCAGACCTCGGTTGGGGGGCACACATGCTGGACAAGTGCATACAAGGCTTATGGACTCAAGACCAGCTGCACCTACACATAAATCAGAAGGAAATGCTGGCAGTAAAACTGGCAATTCAGGCATTCAGACTATTTCTTCGACAGGGTCAACTGCTGATAAGGACGGACAACACCACAGTTATGTGGTACATCAACAAACAGGGAGGCACACATTCATACCCTCTATGCGGATGGCAATGGACCTCTGGAATGTGGCACTGAGCTTCAACATTCAGTTACAAGCAATTTTTGTGCCAGGAAAAGAAAATATACTAGCAGACATCCTAAGCAGAACTACCACGGATGCCCACGAATGGATGCTGCATCCAGACATCTTCAAAACCATTACAGGGAAATGGGGACTACCAGAAATAGACTTATTTGCATCCCCACACAATCACCAACTGAAAAATTCTGCACAAGGACGTACCACCCACTGGCTTGGAAAGTGGACTCCCTATCTTTCAGTTGGAAAAACCTGACAGCATATGCATTCCCACCTCTTCCTTTGATGCACAAGGTGCTATTGAAGATCAAAGAAGACCGTCCAAGGATCATTCTGATAGCTCCAGACTGGCCAAGGCAACATTGGTACCCATTACTGAGGAGTATGTCTCTGGAACAAATATGGCCTCTGCCCCTAGTTCCCTTGCTGTTAACACAGAACAACTTCAAAACCCTGCATCCAAGCCTGAAAACACTGCAACTGGCTGCCTGGAACATTGCATAAGACCAAATAACCCAGATTTATCTCAAAGGGTTAAAGACATTATCTTGGAGGCTCGCAGACCCTCAACAAGAAAAAAATATTCAGCAAAATGGACAAGATATCTCATTTGGAGTACTGCAAAAGGAGAGAATGTGTCACTGGTAAACATAGCTAACATCCTGGAATACTTGGCAGAGCTCTTCCACGACGGCCTGTCCTATTCTTCCATTAAGATTCATGCATCAGCTATTTCAGCAGAATACAACTTGGATCCTCCAGTCTTCTCACATCCTCTGCTCAGGCAGTTTCTGAGAGGAATTAAAAATGTAAAACCACCTAGGAAGCCACCATTGCCAGCATGGGACCTGAACTTTGTGCTAGAAAAGTTGACACTCCCTCCTTTCGAACCAGCAGCAACAGCAGAATTACAATACTTATCATGGAAAACTGCTTTCCTGCTTGCAATCACTTCAGCAAGAAGGGTATCTGAGCTACAGGCATTAATGGCAGTACAGCCCTTCCTGATCTTCCATCAAGATAGTGTCCATGAGAACTAATCCTACTTTTATGCCAAAGGTGGTCTCCAGGATATCTTTAAATCAAGCTATCCACCTACCTACATTCTTCCCCAATCCACAGAACAGGGGAGAAAGACTGTTGCATACCTTGGATGTACATAGACAATTACGTTACTACCTGGACAGGACCAAGAGCAATAGAAAAACTGACCAGCTACTGGTAGCATATGCAACAGGAATGGAAGGAAAAGCAATTTCAAAACAGACAATCTCTAAGTGGATAGGAAATTGCATTAGATTTTGTTACTTCTACCATGGGAAGAAAACTCCAGAAAACATCAGGCCTCACTCTACAAGAGCTGCAGCCACTACCACAGCTTTTTTACGAGGAGTGGCTACCAAAGACATTTTAGAGGCTGCTACTTGGACCTCCGTGCATACATTTGCCAAGCATTATAATTTACCTTTATACTCCAGATCCCGAGCAGGTTTTGCCACTGCTGTTTTGCAAGGGATCTTAACTACACCATAATCTTATTACTCCTCCTCCCCCAGTTTGGCTATGGTATTCTACCCATTTGTAAGGACTGCAGATGCATCCTTGAAGGACATAGTACAGTTTTGTACCTACCATAAATGTAGATGTCCGATAGGCATGCATCTGCAGTCAGGATTACCCACCCTCCTTCCCCTCTGTGGTACTCCTAGGGTATTTGCCCATCTTGTAGCTAGCTGGGGGAATCTATTATGGTGTATTTGTTTGTATATATGTACATACATGCTTATTTTTTGTTTGCTCTCTACTATTTGGAACCATTTGCATTTATCCAAATTTAGCCTTCCTAGAGGGCACCTGGCATCTGGGGCAAGAAACACTGAGGAAAATGGCGTCGGCTGATGCCTTTATACCCGAAGAACTGCAGCTATGACGTCGGGTGAAGTGCGACACCAGCCGAGGCCAGACCCAGACTTTGGAATCCGGCCGACCGCAGGGCTGCCTGAAGACAGGACAACCCATTTGTAAGGATTGCAGATGCATGCCTATCGGACATCTACATTTATGGTAGGTACAAAACTGTACTTTACTTGCCCTGCCCCTGATGGTCTGACGTGCTATTCCTAGAAAGAAAAAAACAACTTACTAAAGAGCCCTTGCCAATTCGAATGCCTCATATGACGGTGGTTGATTCTGTGGTGGCCAGTGGTCATTCTTGAGACCACTAATTTACCCCTCAGTCTTCCTCTGGTGTAGTCCTTTCTGCTATCATGAATCCAATGTCAGCCATGTCCACTTTGGCTGTTCCATTGCCCGAGCCAGGTATGCGAGAACCATCTTTTCTAGGGCACGGAGACTCACTGAGTGGTGCTTCTTGATGTAGGCAGGTAAAGAAACTTGTTGAATTTGCAGTAGTACCTTTTCCAAGTCAGTTACTAGTAATACCTGTAAAAACAAAAAGTTTAACATTGTTCATCTGTAGACTTGGTGTGTATTAGAAAAGATGATTTTCTTACCTTAGCTAAGAAGTTGTTACAGGCTGTTAATCCTGGTACTCGGAATACGTCACCTTTAAAAGAAGTCGGCAGAAACATTCCTGAGGAAGACATGTCAAGATTCTGACCTGGACAGGAACAGGGCTTATTCTCCTGCAGATTCACAAGCCCAGCTCTCTGATTCAGAGAAAACTTGGGCCTCACAATCCTTTTGGAGGAATTTTCATTTTCTCAGACTGTAGCCAGGATGAATGAGATGTTTTATGAGAACAGATAGATGTTCTCCCTGAATTGAGGAGATGATATGATGTGATATAAGTAGCTATGCTTTATTCTACTTCCATTCCTCAATTTGGTGCTGGAATTGGAAGATGTATTTAATGCTGCCTGTATTAACCCTGCCCCCCCCCCCCCAAAAAAAAGCAGATGGGCTTTTTAAAGTTTCTCAAATTAACAAACATTTATTTTCTCACTTTGGGACTGACCGTGCTAACATATCCATGTCTTTGCTAGCTGGGAACAAACTCTTGGTGTCTTCCAGTCCTTCTCCATGTGGACATGGAAGGGAATGTATGTTGACAGCTTTGATAGAAAATATTTTTCTTCTACTTTTGCATATAGAATTTTTAACTGTCAGACCTATATGCAGATGTTTGTGCTTATTTCATACAGGCAGAATTAGGAGAGAATTAGCCGCCACATGTCTTCCTGAATGTAATGCTTCTCTGGATTCTGTTTCTAACATGTCTCAAGTATCTAAATGAGTCTTAAAAAGTATGTATGATTGTGTAGATAAGGTGTCTAGGACCACTGCCAATGCTACTGCTGCTGCTTTTAGGAGATATGTCTGGGTATGGAATCAAATGTCTTCTGATGAGGAGATATGTCTGCATAAATAATCAAAAGTTTTCTGATGAGTTAGTCTGAAATTTTAAATTCAGCTTTTGATAAGGAGGTTTTATTTGGCCCATCTCCTACTCAAGTCATCAAACAATTTGATGAGAGCAAGAAATTAATGCAGTGAGTTTCCAGGATTATTCAGGCCTCCCTTGGAAAGCCCCCATGTTCACTTTCATGTCTAAGAAACAAAACAAGCAATCCCTGCCTTATCAAACCAAATAGGGAAACAAAAAAATTTTTTTTTGAGAAAACAAGAAACTGGAATATATATGTGCAGACATCCAGCTTGATCCTGTCACACAGGATTGTCTTTCTAGGACATTTTGTAGACACCCTGCAGAAAAAGATCTTTTTGCACGGGCAAATGCAGATTTTTATCTGGAAATCTTCCTGCATGTGTAAAATCAGTCAGACTTCAGCCAGGGAGTATTACCGGATTCTGCGTCTAAAAAAAAATTTTTGGGCCCAACATTTGTGTCCTATGGAATTTCAGATTCCAGTCTTGAGCTTTGTATAAAAGGAAAGGCAGTAATTAAGGAGCCTCGGTCCTTACCACTGGCAGGAGTGGGGAACAAACACATTGGGAAGATAAGTACACACACACAGTAAAGTGCAATTTCCCTTAAGAGTACACGGAGATCACAGTCCGTCTGGGGTGGTTTCTCCATCTTTCTCTAGATCCCCCAGTAAAACTCCCCACTGACACAGCTATAGGTTTGAGATCTCAGCTGAATGGCCAAACCAAGATCTCCAGTACCCTCTGTCCAACTAGTGCTTCGTGTCACTGCCCAGGTAGCTGACATACATACTCCTTTGTGATTTTATTTATATACAAATGCATACACACACACACACCTGGGACAGGCTGGCACAGGTTTAGTATATATGCTGCCTTCTACCCAGACTATACGGTAGTTCCAGCTGCTACCAGCTAACTCTTTATCAGCTACTCTAAGGCCCTTAACAAAGGGTGTCTAATCCTGTTGTGTAATGTTACTAATAATCCAAATAGTAGTCTGACCAAGAGCAAGGCTATTTAGGGAGTGACCTGTACAGTGTCACCAAATAGATATGCAAGTACGCAAGAGCTTAAATATGTCTCACAAATGTCAGCCATAAAGATAGTTTTAAATATGTTTAATAATAAATGACAACGGAACAAGACAATACTCAGTAAGAAATCGGCTACATCAGAGTTCAAAATCTCAGGAAATATTTAAAACAACATTGCAGGACAGTCTCAAATAAATAAAGCATCTAAGCTATACTTTATTATATTCCTATCTGAATATAAAAGTTACTATGCCCTAAAAATGTACTTTACTGTACGACAAGTGCCAAAGGTAATGATGAATGGATGTTTCCAGGTCAAAGACAAAATATAAAATGCCCAATCTCTCTGAGAGAGTTCTTGAATTAATATCAAATATTACTGTTGGGTTAGCTTGGATGACATCAGTTTTTGTCACCTGACTTTAGTTCCCAAGCTAAACCCCCTTTGTCAGAAACTAAGAATTTAACATCTCTGTGTGAAAAATACATACATCTCCGATGTTTGAAGACCCTGGAATTCATAAAACACTTCTGCATCTCAAACCTCGTCATTACTTCTCTTCTAAGACCATACAAAAGCTTCTAGCTCTAACCATTGCGTCTGCCGTTGAACTGAAACTGAGAGAACTTTTATAGCACAATCGTAAAACAATTTAATTTTAACTTATTTTCTTGAAGTTTGGCAAGTTAACCCTCTATGTTCTAGTTTCTGCTGTTAACATATACATTTACATAATTACAATAGCTTATATACATTTCTGTTCTAAGTCAGCACAGCATGCTGTGGTTACATTTTAGCTCAGTACTTTACACCTTTACATACACTTTTGTATAAATCATATCAATATTCACAAATGACATAGAATTAGTTATAAAATTCCAGATAGTTGTGCTGGCAGTACATTTGTAACAGTGTATACTACAGATACAAACAGATCCAGGTCTCCCCTTTTCTCCTGTACCTGCAAGCTAATCTGCAACTGCAGATGTCTCAGATTTCACTTGGGGGGGGTCAGTTTCTATGAGGTTGAAGACTAAAGCAAACACAAATGTCAGTGTCACCAAAGGAAATATTGTCAGCCTAGCTATCTGGCATTTTGTAAATAATTATGTCATTTGTGAATATTAATATGATTTATACACAAGTGTGACAGAGGAAGATACTGCCAACACAGCTGTCTGGAATTTTGCAAATGATTGTATGCCAAGTTTTGAATGTCAGCATGATTCGTACGCTTGTGATACAAATGTATTAGAACTGTATGTTATGTGCATATCAAACTGCTGGTACAGAGGTATACGTGAAAAGGGTTTGTATAGTACTGAGCTTAAAGATGTATCCACAGTGTACCCTACTGGAAGGTTAACTTAAAACTTCAGTAAAACAATTGAAATTAAATAGTTTTATAACTGCGCCATAAAAGAGATGTTATCTTTCAGTTTCAGTGCAGCAAGGAGACAGGATGTCTAAAACTAGGGAGCCTTCTGCATTTTGTGTTTTATTGTTTTCTGTCTTCCATCAGCTGCAAAGATGTAAGGACTATGTATTTTTCACAGAGCGATGCTAAATGCTGGCAGTTTCTAGCAAGGGGTGTTTTCACCTGGGATAGTCAGATGACAAGAAGTGATGTCATCCTGCAAGTATCCCAGCAGCAGTATTTGAAATATTAATTTAAGAAGCCTCTGAGAGGGAGATTTTGTCTTTGACCTAGCAGCATCTGCTGGGAAAACCCACTCATCACATCTGTCTTGCTTTCCCTGTAAGTAAGTTAACTAGGGTGCAGTAATTCCTTTTAGATTCAGTAAGGAATATAGTAAATATTAGTTTAGATGTTTTCTGTATATATTTGAGACTGTTCTGCAATGTTAATATTTTCTGTGAACTCTTAAGTTACTGTGATGATTTACAGAGTGTTTTCTTGTTCTTTTGTTATTTATTAAATATATTTAAGCCTGTCTTTGTGGCTGATTTTTGTGAGACATATTTAAGCTCTTAGAGTACTTGCATATCTATTTGATGACACTGTGTAGGCCACTCCTAATAGCCTTGCTCTTGGTCAAACTACCATTTGGATTAATAATAACATTACACAGTGAGATTGGGCACCCTTTTTAAGGGCCTTAAAGTAGCTGATAAATGGATGGCTGGTGGCAGTGATAGCTACCTTTATAGTCTGGGCAAAAGGAGGCATAGCTAGTAAACCTGTGCGCCAGCCTTTCCCAGGTGTGTGTGTGTGTGTGTGTGTGTGTGTGTGTGTGTGTGTGTGTGTGTGTGTGTGTGTGTGAATCAAATCTCAAAATGTGTGTGTCAACCACTAGGGCAGGGACACAAAGCACTGGTTGGACAGAGAGGGTGCTGGACATCTTGGCTTGGCCACTTAGCTGAGATCTCAACTCTGTAGCTGTGTCAGTAGGGAGTCTTATCGGGGATCTGGAGAAAGAGGAAGAAACTAGCCCCAGACTGACTGTGATCTCTGTGTGCTCTTAAGGGAAATTGCACTTTACTGTGTGTGTACTTATCTTCTCAGTGTGTATGTCCCCCACTATTACCAGTGGTTGCCAGTGGTGAGGATTAAGGCTCCTTGACTACTGGGTCAGTGCTGGGGTGCCACATATTAATTGGTGGGATATCCACATCACATATTAATTGGTGGGCAGTGGTGGGATAATCCATATCACAGTAAGAGATGTTAGTTATGTTGTATGGTTAAAAATATCTTCATCTGTGATCCCCAGCACCTGTTCAGGAGAATGCAGACAGCATCACAGTGATGTGGTAAATTATCAAACAAGGGTGTTACCAGGTCATACTGTCTGTACAGGCAGGCTATGATGGCCTGGTAAGTAGATCTTCAGCAGTCTTTAACCATCAAAGCATCTTACATTCCATCAGAGCAAAATATAGTGGCAGACAAACTGAGCAGGGCCAGGACAGATCCTCATAAAAGGCAACTGAATGAGTGGGGAGTCTTCCAGGAACTGATCCAGTTGTGGGGAATACCTCAAGTAGATCTGTTTGCCCTTTTTCATAACCAATAACTGAAAAAATATTTTCCATGACTTCTTGAAAGCAGGTTTGGAAAACATATGCATAGTCATTCCTGTCAACAGGAATGTTCCTTAATTCATTTCTACCATTTCCACTGATATCCAGGGCAATTTTGAAGATTTATAAGGACTGTCCAAAAATGATGGTGTTGACTCCATTTTGGCCCAGGCAACATTGGTTCTCCCTTCTTATTGAACTGGACATGGGCACTTACTACAAGCATTATCATAAATTGGACCTACTAACACAAGACATGGGGAGTTTGATACCCCCCTCCCCCAGTCTCAAATCTGTTTAAATGACTACCTGGATGTTTCAGTTCTAATTTCTTTAAAGCACCTCCTTCTCACAGGATGTGCAACAGGTACTAAATGAGTCAAGCAAACCTGCTACAAGAAAATCGTATATTAGCAAGTGGGAAAAGATTTTCTAGTTGGTGCCTAACCAATAACCAGGGGCTGTCTTGGATTATGTGTGATGCTCAACTATTTGTGTGAGTTCCTAGATTCTTGCCTCTCTTTCTCCTCTGTTGAGTGCATCTTATGGCCATTATAACTTTCTGCCCATGGATCCTCCACTTCCTTGTTTTTGGTAAAGCAGTTTTTTAATGGAGTTTTATGCCTAAGATTTCCTTGTAAATGGGTTGCTCCTTCTTAGTCTCTTTAATTTTGCTGGAAAACTTAACCATGTCTCCATTGGAACCTGTGCATCAGGCAAACATATAAGGTTCATTACGTGGAAAACTATTCTTCTCATTGCTCTGACATCAGCAAAGAGTATCAGTTGCAACCTCTCATGGTGCTTGAATGCTATGTGGCATTCCATAATGCTAAGGTATCAAGACAAGTCTCTCATTCATGCCCAGGTTGGTTTCCGATTTCACTTTGAATCAAGTCCACATTGGACACAACCTCCTTAAACCCTCGATAGTCCAACTATTGCCCTTGCATATCTCTACCATGTCTTTTATATTATAAATGTTTCTAACCAGGATATTTACTGCTATTGTATAATGCTACAACAGTTGTAAAATTAAATTGTGATACTTGATTGCTTATTTTATGTTGACAATCTTTTGCAGTGATATTCTGAAAATTGTATTTCTCTAATTGTCACTTTACAGACTGTGCTCTGTAAAACCTATTTTGTCCTTTGTCTTTCATTTGAAAACTTAATGTAATATTGTGGAGCTTTTCTCCACGGGCCTCTGCTAAAAAAGGGATATTCAGCTCCGTCGGAAGATCCCGGTCAACAAATGTAAAAAAAAAAGAAGTCCCCAATCTCCCAGTGTTCTATCCACATCCTCAGACCAGGGAGAGAGGATTCTGCATATTCTGAACATGCATATCAGCTCAGTACTGTCTTGACAGAATGAAGTCCTGTACAAAAGCTGATAAGCTGTTTGTCCTTTCTTTGTCTCAACATAAGAAACAATTTGTGTAAAAATACACTATTTCGAGATGGTTGTCCTCAGCTGTTGCCTTTTGCTGTTCCCACCATGGTTTACAGTTCCAGGCAGCATCAAGGCTCACTCTACTAGAGCTTTGTCTTTTCCAGTGGCATGTTGGAAAGGGGTGGACTATAGAAGTATTTTAGGATCAGCTATGGAGTTCTCTGTACATACATTTGTAAGGTGTTACAAACTTGATTTCCTTTCTAGATCCAGTATGGGCTTTGCTAAGACCATTCTCCAGGGGCTTCTAGATGGATATCCTTCCTCCTCCCAGGTTGAAGCGGCTTTCATAATCAACCCATATAGCCTAAATGCTATTGCAGTGGTGGAAGTGATGAACATAGAACAATTGTGCAAGTTGTACTTAACCTAAACAGTAGATATTTGAGTTCCTCACTGCTGCAGTAGCCGCACCAACTTTCTATTCCCCTGTTTTTGTATACAGTTTTTTGGGATAGAAATACATTAATTTATTGTTTGTGTAGTTTAGGAGGAGTAAGCTTCTTCTTCACTTTTGCACAAGAAAGACTTAAGATTCTTCACTCTGACTTCTGGTTTTCCCTCTGCAATGCTACCAAATCAGCACTCGGAGTGAAGGTGTAAGAGGGAGCCAGATCTTTGTGAAACTAGCTGATTGTTGTGTCTTGGGCAGGAGAACACCCATATAGCCCAATGGCTACATCAGCAGTGAGGAATTCAAACATCTGCTGTTACGGATAAGTGAAACTTGCACAACTGTACTTTGTAGGGAGTAACATCTTCATTTGTGCTGTACTCAGTGTTGTGCTTATTTTCTGGTAGTTATTGGTTTTGGTAATGTTTGTATTTATACATGATATCGCTAATGTATTCATCATTAGCATGTTCTGCAACATCCTTGCAACCTCCCTGCTTCTACACAGACTGTAAACCTTTGCATTTACTTTTACGTACTTAGTTTTACATGATGTGTGTACTTACTGTTTTCCTGCCTTGTTGCTCAGTTTCTGACCGAAAACTCCGCAGACCAACAGATACCCAGTAAATAAGTAGTAAATTAAACAAGTTAGCAAATAAAAAGGAGTTGTGAAAATGGAGACTCTTCACTAAAATGATTCCATGACTAGGGACGTACTGATGAAAAACCACTATTAGAGAAAGCAAATATAATCCAAAAACAACGACAATGGATCCAGTACCAGTAGTTTATTGCACACAAGTTGCAGTCCCTAGCGCCTCGGCCTTCGCCTTCCAGGGGAATACAATCAGCTAACATTCAGACATCTTTTATATATAAAATAATTCAATTATACAATTATCAATAATATAATTATACAATCAGTTATAAAAAAACTTTCCAGTTGCATTCCAAATTCATACCTCTAGGTGTCATGGTATCATACTTCAGTATAAAAACTGTTTCTTTATACAATAGTGTAGATTTTACTTTTTCTTCACATATATTCATACTTAAACTTTCTAAAACTGTAGCTAACAGATCTTTAGAATCACTATTATGAAACTCTTTAAAATGTACAGCAACAGGACTATCCATTTTTTTATGCTTTATGTCTCTCAAATGTTCCTGAAGCCGAGTTTTAAAAGCCCTTTTACTTTCCCCTACATAAAACATATTGCAAGGGCATTTTAATGCATATATTATTTTTTCAGTATTACATGAAAACTGTCCCTTAGGATAAAATCTCTTATTATTAATACAATCAAATGTTCTAGGGACGTACTGCTCTGAATCATTAAAATCTATCCGACAGATGTTGATTAGAAGACAGGATAGTTATAGGTGAAGTATATGGAGAGCAAAACATGATAAAAGAACTAGGCCTAGTAATACTTCCATTGTAAGGCATAACAGACTGCAGTACTAGTTTAACAGAGAGCTAGTTAGAGGATGAAGTTTGCTAGAAATAGAAATAAGACTCGTTAATCATCAATTAATTCAAAAATCTTTTAGATTAGAAATTTGAAGACAGGAAATGTACCATCTTGATGGGCACATGCATACATCTCAGCTGTCCAGATTTTTGTCATATTTTTGGTCTGTTTCTCCAAAAATTGTGGTTTTCTGACAATTCATTGGCAAATCGTTGAGGACTGAGGTCAGAAAATGATGGGCATTTGAGTTTTAGACTTCATATCCTTTATAAAATTCATACTAATGTGCAAAACCTGTTCTGTCAGCTTTCTAAGTTTGTAAGAGTAATATTTAAAAACTCTTCCTATTTTTTTTTAGCCTTTGTCCTCCTATTTTTATGGATTTGTTGAGATTTCTTGCCCTAAGAGGTTGAGAGGGATGGGTGCACGGACATTTCACATCTCCTTCACCTGTATTTTTGAGATGTATATTTATTTTCTGATGATGATAGCTGTTACTTAGAGCACTACTTTTTTGTAGAGGGCTATATACATTTTCTTGTTTTTTATCATCCTTGTCCACCTACAGTTTATATAAAAAAAATAATTTTTGGTGGCGTTCCTGCTACTACAACAATATTAAAACCTCACTATTAAGACATTAATCAGAGTAAGACCCTGTTTTCTTTTTTGTTCTGTCCCCCCCCCCCCTTAGCCTGCCAACTATCAAACCTCACCCAGCTGGACTCTCTTATTTGTTCCTTTGAGGTGCAGAGTCCACAGAACTGTGGATGGGGAGTCATCAATAGGGGTCATCATTCAGGTATTCATAAGTGTCGCTAATCCCATCCCCTTGCAGTGAGACAAGCGACCTGCATCATCATGGGGGCCCACATTACCCTCCTTGTTAGTGCATACCCCCATGTGCTCGGTAATGAGGGCAACCACCACACATGGTTTTTGGGCTGAACCCCCCCCCCCAAGACACCTAAGTGCTGTCTCTTCTCTGAGAGTTTTCGTAGAATGGATCACCCTCCCACCCATTCTGGACACCCATCATCCACTGCCAACTCCACCAAGCACTGAAGCTGCTAATCAAAGGCTGGCTGCCTGGGCTGGAGTCGTGGCTTTATCTCTTTGTCACTGTAGCTGGCCAAGAGTCATTTTTCCAGGCAGCTTGCAGATATTGCTATTGTTTGCCTTCAGTGATTCGTTGTGGTATTCTTTCGTATTTATCGTTGTGCACATTTTTGCTTTTCTTCCTTTTTATTACTGATCATATTTCTACCATTAGAGTTCCTCACCAGATACAGTGATCCATGATTTGCTATCACTCCCATTCTAGTATAAATACTTGACAGTGAAATGTTCAAACCCTGTCCCTTTAATATCTTGGTTTCCTTTCCAGACAAATGCATACAGCGACATCATTATAAATTTGTATCATAAAGAATTTATCAGCCATTTGTAAAGCTTTTTAATGCAAATCGCCCTGTCCTTTGTCATTTTGTGGTTGGCCAGCATCCCAGAAAATGTTGCCATTTGAGTGAATGTCTTTAGCCCCCTTCTATTTCCTCAGATTCCTGCTCTGTTTTTCTGATCTCTTCCAAGACACATTTTTTTCTTTATATCTTTTCCTTCAATTGGGGATTTTTTCATGTTCTTTCGTGCCATAGCATTAGATGTGCATCTTTTCTGTCCCCCTGGTTATTGAATCTGTTAAGGAAGATTGTTTATTTTCCTTTGGAAATGTTATCACCTTCTTGAAATTCCTATCCAAGACAGTACTGTATGACCTTCCCGCATTGTTCAGTTTTCTTTTATATAAAGATTGGTGTCTTACAACCATTGTACTGAATCCATACTAGGGCTTGCTCTGTGCTGCACCATTTGAATCTACCCATTTTTGTAAACTTTATTTACTAAGATTTGCACTTCTAGTCTGTTTGAAATGACATTTTCCCCAGCTGCTGTTTATAAAGAATTATTTGCTTATTTTGACGGAAATTCATCTAAACCTGCCAAACGTTTGCTTTATAAAAACAGACCTAAAGAATATATCCAAAAGTCTTAAACCCAAACAAAAATTGTATACCCAGGAGATGAGAATTTCTTACAGTAAATCAACAAAATTCAGCTGCAATAATTCCCCCCAAAAAAGTGATGTTCCATAAAGAAACTATGTAAAGCATTAAGTTCAGAACCAAAAATACTGTCCATATTTATTTGTAAAGCAGGTAAGTGAACTGATCCTTAACAGATCTGTTACAGTAAGCTCCCTATTGAAATTTCGAGACTCTCATTTCAGAGTCCTGAGAGACTGAGAATCCGCCATAATTCCAGGCAAAGAACGAATACTGAACATTGTCCTTCACCTTTAAGCTTGCTTTTTGCAGGTGGGGCAAGCCCCTGTACCCACAATGTGGGTGGCAAGCCCCCCCCCGAACTTGTATATACCAACTCCTGGATTGTCATACCTCAGAGAAAAGGGAATAATTGGACGATTGGCCACCTCAGATTTGTATATGCAAGTCCAGATATTTGTTTACTTGTTCTCCATGTTTTGGGACATGGCAATTTGAGTACCAAGACTTTAAGCTGTAACCAGTGAGGCTGTATAGGGACAGTTTACAGTAGACATTCATCTAGCAAGTTGCATCTAGTGGATGAAAATTGAAGTGCCTACAGCAAGCCCATGCACTAGCATAAGAAGGATGGGGGGAAGGGAGCAGCCATCCCACTCAAAGTGATAGGGGTGCCTGATAGGCAAACATCTGCCACTATTCAATGCATTGTTGGTATTTAGATAACTGTATTTACAGTACTTTAGTGCTCCATATATGGCATAAACTGTAGCAGTAGGAAGGGTGGTAGTCCTGAGTGATTCATCCCTCTACTGGCATTTGCTACAATTTAAAAAGGAAAGACAAGCTTTGTAATTTTTCTTTTATTTATTGAGAACTTTTAAGAACTTTAGCTCTCTGTCTGTCCCATATCTCCTAACATTGAGTGGATGGGGACATCAGATCGGGAGATGTGATCAGGAACCAGACTAGCTAGCTGTACCTCTGCAGACCTAGGGAGAAGATGCAATTGCCAAACAAGCAGTAACCCCTGGTCATAACTGAACCACTGGCCCTGGTGCTTTGAAATAGAGACTTTTAATTTAAATGTTGCAGCACTTTTTAAACTTATGTAATCTGTTTTGTGATGTATCATCCTGCATCTTCCATTCATAAGAGTGGATTGCAGACATCCAGATTACTGGAATAATGAGTCCTGGTTAGAAGATTAATGCTGTATCCTACTTCCAAACTGCTATTGAATTCTATTAAGGTAAAATAAAACTGTTCACTTTAAACTACTGACTAAACCCGTTGGATAAAAATTTTAAATATAGTTGGCAAGGGCACAATAACATGTATACCCCCTTCATCTTATAAATGTTCTTTTGTTAACACTCGAGCATTATCTCAGTGGAATCCGTCGCATCACAGACTATAGAAGTAATTACCTTGACTTTTCTTTGAAGGGCTTAACTATAGTGTTTTGTTTCTTTCCTTCCTAGCAAACCGTTTTAGTACCATATAAAGTGCAGAACGTGGAGTTTAGCTTCTCTCATTTAATACCATTTATCTTTAAAATTCCATGTATGCATGTTTCACCTTCAGAAAGTATAAATCTTTCCTATTTTATTAAGTGGCAGATATAGCTTGACTATATGAGAAGCTCATGTAATGAACTTTCCTTTATTTTGTAGAGTTGGGATCCCAACACTAAGCTGGATTTTTGTTTTTTTGACAGCATTTTTCTTGTAGGTGTTATATATGCTGTCTGGATCAAAATAAGTTTCCTTTAGTTTTGCAGTGTTCATTTTGGACTTGTTTAATTAAATTCTTTCATTGTTATCCATTGCATGCTAAATGACATAAGGCTGTATTAAATGCTGGGGTTGTAACATGATTCCTATTCTCAGGCGGTCTCTCTCAGTTGTCTACCACCTACAGCAGATCACATTTGTAATCGTTTTAATCCTTTATTCCTTTAGCATAAATTGGAAGTACTGCAGATAGCTAAAGTTCCCCCATCAAATGCATACTGGAGACCAGACAGAAAGACCTGGGCAAAACACCAAAACATCTTTGCAAAATATTGCAAACCTCCCGTTATAAAGGCATGTCAGGAGATGTGCATATTTCTGTGCGATAGCCCTTCAGGAAGTAATTGCTGTGAAACTGTGAGTGTGGATGTGTGTGTATACATTTGTGCATGTGGATGAAGGTGTTTGTGTCAGATTGTGTTTGTGCATCTGTATGTTTCTGCATGTGGATGTGTTTGTTTCTGTGCAAGTGCGTATGTATGCACGTGCAGGTGCTTATGTGAGCTCCTGGATGCATATTTCTATTTGTGCAGCTACATTTCGCGTGATGATGGGGGCAGTACTAGCACTAGTCCTGTAACTGATTTGATAATGAGCCACTAATGAGATGTTTGCTCCATGTTGCTTTATTACTTCTTTAAAGTCACATATAGCTCTCACACTATTGGGCATGATGGCAATGCCACATTACGCTGATAGCAATATACTTTCTGAATCTCAACCATGGTCTTTAGCAGTACACTCAGGCCATTAAGCCAGAGTTCGCTAGTACTGCAGAAATGTGTTACACCCCATATTTCATTCAGAGCATTTCCTCAATCGGCTCTATTTCTTGCAGTTTATGTTGTGTTCCTTTTTTTCTGAGTGTACTTATATCTAATAGTCATATTTTATTATTAAAAATACTTTATTTTATTTTTGTCTAATATTAACCACTTAAATGAGTAGTGTTTTCTTGGACCCGTTACAACTATGACAAGGGCCATAAAAAGCAAGGGTAAATGCATTACTTTGAACAGTATAGACAAACTAATATGCTTTTGGGAGATGGGAGGAGACTGAATATCCAGTGGGGCAAAAAGGCTGTAAAGCAGACACAAGAAAAACATGCTGTTGTCACATTTCACATGGATAATAATGAACAGCCAAGGCTGAACCGGAGAACAGTACTGCAGAAATGTTGGTCTCTGACTGCTACATTATGCTGCACAGTCTGTGGGTTTGGTCCATTTGTAAGGTAAACATAATTTAAGAACCCCTTCACCTTTTTCATAACCTGATTCTGGTTCTTAAGTACTTTTAGGCATAGTATGTTGTATGCTCATGTGCTGGCCTTTACGTTTTGGTATGGTTTTTATCACATTTCCCTTACAGGTTGTTAGGTAAGTATTAGGCTAGCTGCCCTTGCGGGACATTTTAAGCCTAGCTATTTTCTCTTTTTGTGCTTAAATGTATCCCATTTGGTGTTTGACCTTGCCCATCCCATGATTGATAATTATATAGTATCCTAGTGAGAATAACTGGGATCATGCCATAGATAATTTGAGGGGACCCAAGCATGATAAAGCATTTAGGAGTTGCCCATATCCAGTGTAGCACAGGAGACGGTCCTGTTCTGTTTTCTATCCATAAATCTAAGTTGTGCTTGAATATGCACAGGGCTGAGGTGTGTTTTACAAGGATGGGGAGTCTTCCAGAGCAGCAGTACCCTCTGCAAGATAAAACCTATCCCCCAAACTGTTCTGTTAATGTTGCAGATGAGGTTTACATCCCTAGACTTGAGTAATTTTGATGCCATTTGACTTGCTGATTTGTTGTAAATTCATCAGTATTGGGTCAGAGGATCTCTTGTATGACAGACAATAGGTCACCTCTTAGCAGTTTGTAGGATAATGAGTGTAGTGACAGGGCTTAGAGTTTGTTAATGTAGGACAATTGTTGAGATCTTGTATCCTTTTTAGTTAGGTATCACTGTGAGTGTTCCAGTTGTTGAATGTGTCTGGACAGATGCATGCCAGAGAGGGCATTATACTCAATAATTGGTCCAATGAGGTATGAGTAAAGGGGGCAGTGACATGCCTAGATCTAGACAGTTTTCCTTTGTTTATAAGTTGTGCAATATAGGACTTTCTTACGACAATGGACACGTTGGTCGGAAGATAAGTCACTGTCTACGCAAGTTCCCAAATCCTGAACAATTGAGTCAACTCTGAGTGTAGTAGTCCTCCAGGTTAGATGTCTTCCTCAAAAGATAAAATATTTTTTTTTTTTCTGGCATTTAGTTTCAGGCCATGATTTTGGCAAGAGATATTTATTAAACCTTCCTGCAGAACAGTTAAATCATTTGAGAATTTTATGACTGGTCCTAGCTTGCAGCTATCTGCAAACTTAGACAGCCAGTGCCTTTTGGTATTGGCTTTTACTTTAAAGAAGTAGATGCCAAACAAAATAGGTCCCAGCACAGAACCCTTGGGAACTCCACTGGTGACTGGTCTCTCTGTGGGGGTAACTTCCCCTATTTTGATTTCTTGCATTCTGTCCGAGTCAGGTGGCAGTCCAGTGAGTGACATGGGGATTTATTCCCAGTTTATTTAGCTTTTCTACTATGCCTGAATTGGGGATTGTGTCAAAAGCTTTGGCCATGTCAAGGTATGCCATGTGTACCAGGTTAAATAAACATTTGTCATTAGTAAACTTTTTTTGATTTGTCAGGTGTCATAAAATGCATTATGTATATTCATAATGTATTTTCTTTCCATGTGACCAAGTCACAGCTCATATGTTTGCCTGATAATTATAGGCCTGAAGGCATGCATGTGTTCAAAGAAAGGTAGGAGGAGTTGGGCCTTGTACATCTTTTTTGTGAAGAAATGGTCGGCAGAATGTACAGAAATTATAGGTTCATAGGTTGGTACTAGGCTATCTGCCCTAGGGCCTATGCAAGCCTAGCCATAACAATTCCCGGGATATTTCATCCCACACTATGTACTTCCCTGGAACCCCTGTCTAGCAGGGTGACTGAAGTGATCCATGGGGTGAATTTCCTTTCTTCCATCCAATCATCAAGGTTCCTTTTGAAGAGGGCCAAAGAGGCGCTCTGGTTGATATGTATGGGCAGTCTTTTCCAGAGTCTGAGGGAGTCTCTGTGCCAGGAACCTATCCCTCCAGCATGTTTTGTTTATTGTGATGACAAGGTTTAGATCCCTGGAGTGTGTGGCTGTGAGGGATTGGGATTTCTTTAAGTGTAGTATGCCCAACAGCTCTGGGTTTGATATAGCCTTGTATGTTAAGCAGAGATCACCTCTGAGTAGACAATATGCGACCGAGTATAGCTGGAGTTTTTTAAGACAGACAGCATAGGGCATCTGCTTTAGGCCTGTGATTTTTTTTAGTGAGGTATTTCTGCGGCCTTTCCAGTTGTTGCAGATGTCTTGAGAGGTACATACCAAATGGGGCGTTGTATTCTAAAATGGGTCTAATGAGAGATAGTACAGTGAGACAATGACCTCCTTTTTTCTGGTTGAAAAGCCCTTAGTGATGAGGTGTGCCTCATAGAAGGATTTCTTTACTGTTGTGGCGATATGGATTCAATAATGGCTCCCAGTTTGCAGTCATCTGCAAAGTGTTAGCCAGAGTCACTTAGTGTTGGCCTGTACTTTAGAAGTAAGTTTATCTATGATTCCAGAGTCATCCTGGGCTCTGGAGACTGATTGAAGTCAGGTTCAGGCGCCCTTCCACGAACCCAAACTGGGTGGGGTCCAGTGTTTTAAGGTTGTCAATGTCTTAAGTTCCATGGCCTTCATGATTAAACATGGCACTTAGATGAGGTTCCAGTTCATTTTGTAGTTCATGTAGTACACAGCCCTGGATGTCATCTGGTCCCATGGATGCTCTATTCTTAGCTTTGTCTTCCGGTATTGAGATGTGCCATTTGGGGGTGAAGGTGGCACTGAATCTGCCAGGATATTGGCAATATCCTTGGGATCAGTATATTTAATGCCATTCTGTTGTAGCTCAGAGCAGATATGAGCATTGCCATTTAGATTCTGAAGGATCTCAGCTTTTTACTGAGGCTGGTAAGGGAGATGTCCTTCAAGAATGCAACTGCAGTCCTGACATATGGGTTGTCCTGCCTCAGGCAGCCCTTTGGTCGGCCAGATTCCAAAGTCTGGGTCCGGCGTCGGCCCATGTCGCCTCCTCCCCGACGTCAGAGCGGCTGGAGTATAAAGGCATCAGCCGATGCCATCTTCAGTCTTTCTTGCCACGCGGTGCCCGAAGCAGAAGCAGTTCGCAAGTGCCGGTCGGTCAGCTCCTGTGTTTTCAGTTACCGAAGTTATCTAAAAGCCAAGTACCCCGTTGGGGAACATTTTTTCTTGCCTCAGCCGATGTCAGAACAAATTGAGAAAGTTAATAATTGTTTGTCTTGTGGTAAACAAATACCTCATAAGGACTTCCATTCTTACTGCCTCCCTTGCCTGGGCCCAGACCACGACGTCTCAGCCTGTGCTTGCTTTAATAAGCGCACTCTCAGGCGCCGGGCAGAATTTGCCGAAGACTTTTTTGGTGAATCCTACACTTGCAACATGCCGTCGGAACTACCGACAGCACAAACTACCAAAAAACGAAAGGACCGGGACTGACATCCTCGGCCCGCGTCTTCCACCGATATAACGCCTAAGCCCTCAGAGTGCTTCGGTCCCTTTGGAAGCGGTAATTCAACCGCTCCAGGCCGACAATACCGCGTTAACACGTTCCTCTGTCTCAGACTACACCAGTGCCGGTTGTTGATTTTACTCCGGAAACAGAAGTTCTGGATCTACCCGACACCATTCCCGTGGACAAAGTTACCCCTGCATATGGGGCAGCTAGGCCTCCTGTATCCATGTCAATCAAGGCCTTTGCATGTGCTAAGGCCGCCAGCCAGGCCAAGGCCTATCCTAAACCTACTTCTCGGGCCCCTTCTGACAGATCATGTCTCTGGCTGCAGATCTAATCTCTCTTATCTGGGGGTCTCAGCCTCACCCAGACACAGGTTCTCAGCCGCCTGCAGAAAAAAGGCCTAGAACTGAGCAGGCAGACAACCTCTCTTCAGATGAAGCCTCTGGGGATTCAGATACCCAAGAAGAATCCTTCCAGGCCTATGAGGACTCTGATGCTGAGGAATGTATTTCCTCTGCCTCTCCTCCAGAGGATTTTTCTTTCGGAAGTCCTCCACTCCATGAGGGAACATTTAAGTGGCAGGGTCAGGAATTTTCTGATTCCAGGAAAAGGCTTAGAACCTTTCTGCACCTGCCCCAGCACAGGCCGTTAGCTATACCTCCAGTTTTGCCTGTTGTGGATGATGCATTTAATGATGTTTCCACTGCTTCCCTGATTCTCTCCCTCCTGCTCCTGCCAAGCCAGACAGATATTACAGGGTCCCTAACACTCACAACCATCTCTTTAAGGCCCCACTCTGCAGATCTAGAGACTATTTCCCAGGGGCCCAAAGCAGTGGCTACCTCCTACAAGAACCCTCTCCCTTCTGACAGGAAAGCAAGGTCATTAGACAGATGGGGCAAATAAGTTTACACATCTGCCACCCTCTCAGCTAGAGCTTTAAACTGTCTTTTCACATGATTCAATACCAGGAGTTTATGCTTGATCAGTTGTCAGAAACTTTCCTCTGAAGAGCCTTAGATAGAAAGGCATTGCAGAAATTGGTGAATAACATACAGCAGGTTAGTAACCATTCTTCAGTGTGGCTATGATGCACTGGAGGCTTCATTTAGATCAGCCATGACTGGCACAGTGATAAGAAGGCATGCATGGTTGAAAGAGCAGTCCTGCGGATCATGTAAAAGCAAAGTTGTTAGATGCTCCTATGGATAAGGACAATCTATTTGGTACTTCTGCTCAACAGGTAATGAAGAAAATGGAAGAGAAGGCAAAATCTGTACAAACAGTTAAGGATTTCTTACAGGTTCAGCCCCTCGGTTTAGCAGAAACTGGCCTGCCAAAATTGGTCCTTTCCAGACTCCTGACAAGACCCAAAGAGGCAGGTATAGGCGGCTAGAGGCAGAAACCAATCCAGAGGCAGTGCCTACAGGGGCGACAGTGGCAAGGTAACAACCAGAGAGGCTCTGGCACAAACACTGCCACTGCAACAGGACAATCACAGTGACTTGGCTTTCACTCCGCCTACCAAGGAGCAAATAGCAGCACCTCTAGGCGGAAAGCTAGCCTTATTTTCAAAAACTGGCACTATATCACAAAGGACAAGTGGATTTTAAAACCATAGACCAAGGCTACATGTTCCACTTCCACACCTTACCAGTAAACAGAGGAATGCCAAATTTACCACAAACTCAAAAAGCAGAGGCTCTAAACCAGGTAATTCAGCTAACCAACATGAGAGCTGTGGAGAGGTACCTCCTCAGGAACAAGGCAAAGGATTTTATTCCAGACTCTTCCTAGTCCCAAGAAAAGAAAAACAATGGAGACCCATATTCGATCTGTCCGTTCTAAACACATACATCATGGTCCCAAAATTCAAAATGCTGACCTTACAGCAACTTCTTCCCATGCTGGGCAAGGGGTGTTGGCTGGTGACTCTAGACCTCAAGGAGGCATACCTGCATGTCCCTATCAGACCAATTTGCAGAAGATACCTCAGATTCCTTGCAGGATCAGAGCATTAACAATTCTCAGCATTGCCCTTTGGCTTATCTACTGCCCAGAGTATTCACAAAATGCCTGGCATCAGTAATTGCTCATTGCAGGCTACAGGGAATCCAAATCTATCCATACCTGGACGATTGCCTGCTACAAGCGGACAACAAAGACAAGCTGACAACAGATTTACAAAGGGTCATTTACTTGTTACAAGCCCTGGGATACAGTCAACATTCAAAAAGTCAAGGCTGATTCCATCCCAGACAAGAACATTCTTGGGTGCAGAATTGGACACAGTAAAACAAATGGCATTCCTGACTGCAGAAAAACAAGAGCAACTTCCTCATTACTTCTTGGCATTAACAAAGCAGAACAAGCTAACAGCAAGAAAAATACTGCAGGCTTTGGGATTCATGGCATCATGCATAATCCTGATTCCTCATGCCAGACTGCATATGAGAAAGCTACAGTGGTACCTAAAAACTTATGGTCTCAACACAGTCACAGCCTAGAAACATAATACCACTAATCCCATGCCTGCAACAAGAATTCCTATGGTGGGCCCAAGCATGCCAGGCAAATCTAGGCTTGCTTTTCCACAAAGCTCAACAAGTCAAACTATTACAACAGACGCCTCAGACCATGGATGGGGCACATGTTGGACAAATGCATACAAGGATTGTGGACTCCCATGGAGCTGCATCTGCACATAAACCAAAGGAAATGCTGGCAGTACATGCAATAGAAATTCAAGCCTTTGGAAAAAGAAGGCCATCTGCTAATAAGGACAGACAACACCACAGTCATGTGGTATATAAACAAACAAGGGGCACTCATTCCTACCCCTATGCAGAATGACTCTGGACCTTTGGGAAAAGGCACTGAACTGAACATCCAGTTACAGGCAACCTTTGTGCCAGGAAAGGACAATACACTAGCAGATATGTTAAGCAGAAATTTCTTGAATCTCACGAATGGATGCTGCACCGGACATATTCAAGGCCATCACAAGAAACATCTGCATGGGAATGCCACAAACAGACCTGTTTGCATCCCATCTCAACCACCACTTGGAAATTCTGCACAAGGATGCCACCCTCTTGCATGGAAGGTGGACTCTCTTTCCTTCAGTTGGAAAGGCCTGACAGCTTATGCCTTCCCACCTCTTCCTTTGATGCACAAGGTACTGCTGAAAATCAAAGAGGAACAACCAAGGATAATCTTAATAGCTCCAAATTGGCCAAGACAACACTGGTATCCCTTGCTCAGGAGCATGTCTCAGGGAGAATGTGGCCAATACCTCTGATGCCCTCTGATGTTAACTCAGAACAAATACAACATCCTGCATCCAAACCTGCAAACCTTACAACTGACTGCCTGGAACATCACTTAGAACAACCAACCCAGATTTATCCCAAAGGGTTAAAGACATTATACTTGAAGCCCAGACCTTCAACAAGAAGGAACTATGCAGGAAAATGGAAAAGGTTTGCCACTTGGAGTGCTGAAAGAGGAAAAGATGTGTCAAACATAGACATTGCTAACATCCTGGAGTACTTGGCAGACTGTGTAAGCACAGGTCTGTCCTATTCCTCCATCAAGATACATGCATCAGCTATTTCTGCGGAATACAGCTATGATCCGCCTGTCTACTCACATCCTCTACTCAGGCAATTCCTCAGAGGAATCAAGAATATATAACCTCCTAGGAAACCACCACTGCCAGCATGGGACTTAAATTTTGTACTAGAAAAATTGACACTCCCACCATTTGAACCAGCAGGAACAGCGGATCTTCAACACCTATCATGGAAAACTGCTTTCCTCCTGGCAATTACTTCAGCAAGGAGGGTTTCTGAGATCCAGGCCTTAATGGCAGTACAACCCTTCCTGATCTTCCATCAAGATAGAGTCTCCATGAGAACTAATCCTACATTTATGCCAAAGGTGGTATCCAGAGTGTCCTTAAACCAGGCAATCCACTTGCCTACCTTCTTTCCCAACCCACACAACAGGGGAAAGACTAGTGCATACTTTGGATGTACATTGACAGTTTCGCTACTACCTGGACAGAACAATAGAAAACAGAAAGACTGACCAGCTCTTAGTGGCCTTTGCACCAGGAAGGGAAGGAAAAGCAATTTCCAAGCAAACAATCTCCAAATGGATAGGAAATTGCATAAGATTCTGTTACTCCTACCATGGAAAGCCAGTGCCACAGAACATAAGACCTCATTCAACAAGAGCTACAGCCACTACCACAGCATTCTTACGAGGAGTGGCAACCAAGGACATTATTGAGGTGGCTACTTGGACCTCCGTGCATACATTTGCCAAGCATTACAATTTACCTCTATATTCCAGATCCCGAGCAGGGTTTGCCACTGCTGTACTGCAGGGGATCCTGACTACACCATAATTTTTACTTATTCTTCCTCCACCCCTAGTTTAGCTATGGTATTCTACCCAGTTGTTATGACTGCAGATGCATCCATGAAGGACATAGTACAGTTTTGTACCTACCATAAATGTAGATGTCCGAACTGGATAGCATCTGCAGTCAGGATTACCCACCCTCCTTCCCCTCTGTGGTACTCCTAGGGTATTTACACTCCTAATAGCTAGCTGGGGGGGAGTCTCTTATGGTGTATTTGTTTGTATATATGTACATACATGCTTATTTTTGTACATGCCTTCTTCCTTGTCTGCATACATTGGCATTTATCCAAATTTAGCCTTCCAAGAGGGCCACTGGCATCTGGGGCAAGAAACACTGAAGAAAATGGCGTCGGCTGATGCCTTTATACCCGAAGACCAACAGAGATGAAGTCGGGTGAAGTGCGACATCAGCCGAAGCCGGACCCAGACTTTGGAATCCGGCCGACCGAAGGGCTGCCTGACGACAGGACAACCCAGTTGTTATGACTGCAGATGCTATCCAGTTCGGACATCTACATTTATGGTAGGTACAAAACTGTACTTTATTGAAGGTGAGACCACTGCCCACCTGTGTCCCTAAGTCTCTTATCACACTTTCAGTGTTTAGTGTACTGCCACCTGTGTGGTAATTCACGGGTACATGTTTTTTTCCCAAAGGGGATAACTATACATTTCTTGGCATTGAGCTTGAGCCCATGGCTCTGGCACCAAGTGTCTGTTTTTGTAAGGCCCTTTTGTAGAGTATCAACATCATTTGGGGGATTCAATAATGGCTCCCAGTTTGCAGTCATCTGCAAACGTTGTTAGCCAGAGTCACTTAGTGTTGGCCTGTACTTTAGAGAAGTAGATGCCAAACAAGAGAGGTCCCAGGACTGAACCCTGAGGTACTCCACTTGTCTGGAGCTGGATTTGGAGTCGGCTACTTTTACAGTATGGGTTCTATCCGTAAGCCAGTTGGCAACCCATCAAGTGACGTAGGGTTTAATGCCCAGCTTAGTAAGTTTATCTATGATTCCAGAGTGGGGGATGGTGTCAAAGGCTTTGGCGAGGTCCAGATAGGCTGTGTGGACTGTCTTACCCTCATCCTGGGCTCTGGAGACTGATTCGAAGAAGTCAGGTTCAGAAGACAAGATCGGCCCTTCACGAACCCAAACTGGGTGGGGTCCAGTGTTTTAAGGTTGCCAATGTCTTTGTTTTTAAGTTCCATGGCCTTTCAGATCAGGCTCGTCAGACTGATGGGGCTGTAGTTCCTGGGATCCAAGGTGGATCCCCCCTTGTGGAGTGAGATAACTGTAGCTGTGCGCCACTCAGTGGGCATGAAGCCTGAGGTGAGGGGCATGATTAAACATGGCACTTAGATGAGGTTCCAGTTCATTTTGTAGTTCATGTAGTACACAGCTCTGGATGTCATCTGGTCCCATGGATGCTCTATTCTTAGCTTTGGAGAGTGCGTTTTTTACCTGTGTGGCCGTTATTACCAGAATATGGCAATCTTCCGGTATTGAGATGTGCCATTTAGGGGGTGAAGGTGGCACTGAATCTATCTGCCAGGATATTGGCAATATCCTTGGGATCAGTATATTTAATGCCATTCTGTTGTCGCTCAGAGCAGATCTGAGCATTGCCATTTAGATTCTTGATGTAGTTATAGAATGCCTTATGGTTGTCTTTGGAATCTTTGGCAATTTTATTTTCATAACTAGCTTTGGAGGATTTTATGAAGGATCTCAGCTTTTTACTGAGGCTGGTAAGGGAGTTTTTTGCATCCTGGGATTTTTCTCTTTTCTGCAACAGTTTCTTCCTTTTGTTGTAAAGTTTGTTTAGGGCAGGGGACCACCAGATTGGCTTCCTTTTTTTGGAGGAGAACATCTTGGTTCTATTTGGGATGGCACGATTCATGCATGAGTGGATGTGCTCGTACAGTGCCTTAGTGTAGGACTCAGCAGTTTAACTTACAGTTCCCGTCTGCATGGGTGTCGTGAAGTTTTTAACTTCTGACTTGAGTAGCATAAAGTTGGCTTTGAAGTAGTCTTTTATGGAGGTTTCTTTACTGGGGTGGGGGTGGGGTGGGAGTGGGATGTGGATGTTAAGGGTGATTAGCTTATGGTCTGACCTGACCAACGAGGGGGTGACCATAGGTGTGGAGCATCGATTTCCCATCTTTGTAATGACCAGGTCTAGGATAGTGGAGCCCCTGGATTACTTGATCCAGAGCATTGGAATTTATGAATTCCAAGAACCGTTGGGCAAAGGTGTTGGTACACGAGTAGTTTTCCCAGTTAATAGCAGGGTAGTTGAAATCACCCAGTATTAGGGTGTTTGGTTGTATGTTAATATTTTCCAGTATGTTTAGAAAGGTGTATTGAGATTCTTGGGGCATGGTGGGGGATCTGTAGCAAGCTACAATTTGGATTGCAGTCTTACCTAGTGTTAGTTGCACCTGGAGAATTTCAGATGCATTGTGTTGGGCAACTAACCTGGTGGTGTGAATATCCTTGGTGAATATGGACACTCCTCCACCTTTAGTGTTTCGATCCTGGTTTGGTGGCCAAAAAGTGAGTTGTAGCCTGGTATTGCAGGGGTGCTCTCAGGAGCCTTGAACCAGGTCTCAGTTACTGCACAGGTATCTGTTCTCCATTTTTAGGAGTGCCTCGAGAGAGTGCATTTTGAGGTTTAGGCTTCTAGCATTGAGTAGCATTACCTTCATATTTTGCATGCATGTACCTGTTACGGTGGTTGTTTTGTCCTTTGAACTTTGCCTAAAAAAGGCACTATAGGGGTGGCAAGAGCCTTAGCCAGTATCCTGAATCCCAGGGGCGACAGGTGCAGACCATCTCTGGCAAAGCATTGTGGTCTGTCGATCATGTCGTCCCAGGCAGACAGATACTGGATCCCCTTTGAATGACACCAGAAGCTTAGCCAATTGTTAGTCAATCATTTTGTCCTTTATATTGTGGTATAATAATGGGCAAAGGCAAGATGCTACTCAGGGCTAGGGTCATACCTGCCTGGGCCACATGATCCGAGAGCTCTTCCATGTCTCTTTTCATGTAGTCCAGGGAGGTACGTCTCAAGTCATTCTCTCCAACATGGACAATGACAGAGTCGTATTTGTACTTGTTGTGGAATGACTTGAGTGCATGAGTTATGTGGTGGATCCTGGCACCCGACAGGCAGCTCACTGTAATTTTCTCCTTGTTCAGCCTGGTGAGGGGACATCAGTGTGCCTGACTATAGAGTCACCTATGACTAAAGTGTTAGGTACATTGTCTTGCCTTAGGGGCTGTTGCTGGGTGGCATAAATTTTCCCAGTAGTCAGTTAACACCGCTATAAATGATTCACAGATGGTCAAATTTTAAAATTAAGGAATCTGTAGATTTTAGATCATAACATTGCCATGGATGCAGAACAAATACAGTTCTAGTATTACCTGAGTGACCCTGAAAGAAAGCAAGCACTAGTCAGGAGGATGAAGTTCCAGCTAAGTAGAAAGAGGATACAGACAGTATAGTATGGCAAAGCGATTCAGAGGATTTAAAATGCATTATCACAGACCCCCATGATTTGTTCCAGAGATTTATGGATAAGGTCTCCGGTGGCTCCCATGTATTTAATTTGGAAGAGCTGCACGCATGTTTGATCCCTTACAGCTATATTGGATACTGCAAACGTTATCCAGAAAATCTCAAAAGTTCAGTCAGAAGGAAATGTGAGGGAAAAAAGTAAAATCTTGGAAGGTGCCTGCTTGCCTAGATGTCTTCCACCAGATGTATGTAGACTTTTCTCATAGTATTATTCTCTCCCTGCTGTTTTTGTTCGGTATGCACAGACCTCAAACCTGCCAAATTCTCCAGTATAGGAAACAAGCTTACTCTACTATAGTATCTATACCTTGCGCAAAAAAGTGTAAACAGCAATGGGCTTATTTCTTAAATACTGATGACAAGCTATACACAATTAAATGGGACAGAGGGACTAAAATCTGTAATACCTCTAGTTATAAACCCCTGACCATACTAATTTTACCTTGAAGACCTGTCAGGGAAAGGTAACATTAATCATCTGTCATTCCACTCTGACTCTTTCCTACAGCCTAAGGCTACTGTTTTGACTCTTGATGCTGAAAAAGATTCTGATGGTGTGCCTTTGCTATACCGGTTTTCTCTTTGCATATTTGTCCTCCTTGAAGTTGTGCTCAAATCTGTACAATCTATATGATTATAGTCCAGTACGCGCTTAAAACTAGGGTTGTTAATCGGATCAAATTACACATCATGGAGGTACAAGACAATTATGTTCATTGTAGCCATTTTCTTTGATCTAGAAGTTGTACTACATTGACCATGACCCTTTGGAGTAACTCTGAGGACAGAGCGGCTGGCATAACAGGAAATATCTTCAACTACCAATGTTTATATGCTTACCATTAAGTTATAACTCATCTGTGCCGAATGCTGTCCTTCCCATCAGTCAGAAATGAATGTGTTTTGTCTTTCCAAGATTTCAGATACAGTATAAACTTGGGGAGGCTACAGGTGCTATGTCTAGGACTCTGTACCCCTCTCCTTACCTGTTTTGTACCTACAGAGGACAGACAAGCCAATAAAAATTCTTGGAACATGGGTAGCCACAACTATAAGAAGGGTGCACACTGAAATCCCTACTCTTACAGAAGAACATATTCAGGACTGGTTAGTGCTTAGATTGGTCTAGGTTGCATCCTTTATCTGTTCGCAGAATAACATTGCACAGTTAATGAAAGCTGCTTTCATATTTTCCCTGGTCATCTCTCAACACTATGATCAGTTTGACTACAATATATCTGTACAATTGGAAATAGCCTATTTGGTTCTGATGTGTTCTTTCTGTGCATTGCACCATGATATCATCTCGGAAAGTAGATAAACTTATATGGTTTAATTTGTTCCCTTGCCTTTGGTTTGCCAAAAAATCGATCTGGAAGACATTGGGATCCATCCAGATTATTTTGGGACCATACAAAACCTCCTTAATTTCATTTAAAAGGTTTGAGACCATTAATAACACATTGATAATAGAGATGCAACCTATTAAGTTTGTCAGTGAAATATTCTCTGCTTTTTTTTTTTTGCATTGTTTGTGGCTGACTTCCCTGTTGATTTCAGCCTTCTAAAATTCTCTGCAAAAGAGCTTCCCTTTTAAGTGGATTAGATACTCTAGACCTCTGATGCAGCTCACCTGGGGCAACTGTTTGGAGCCAGCAGGCTCTTTAAAACCAAACAGGATGCACAACTATCTGACCTCATGCTGCGCACATCCTAGAGATCAGGCCAAAAAATTTAAAGCCCAAGTTGTGAAACAGGTAGGGGGTTTTACCCAAATGCTGCTCACTTCATTTGGCCAGGATGTTTTACTGATTATCCGTGTGTGTGTGTGTGTGTGTGTGTGTGTGTGTGTGTGTGTGTGTGTGTGTATATGTGTGTGTGTGTGTGTATATGTGTGTGTGTGTATATGTGTGTGTGTGTGTGTGTATATGTGTGTGTGTGTGTATATGTGTGTGTGTGTATATGTGTGTGTGTGTGTATGTGTGTGTGTGTGTGTATATGTGTGTGTGTGTATATATATGTGTGTGTGTGTGTATATGTGTGTGTGTGTATATGTGTGTGTGTGTATATGTGTGTGTGTGTATATATGTGTGTGTGTGTGTGTGTGTGTGTGTGTGTGTGTGTGTGTGTACATAAAACCTCTTCCTTAACTGTACATTTTGCATGGAAATGCCCACGCTTGTCTTTTTTTTTCATCCCACTCCAAGTGAGCATTGTGTAACCTGAGATCCCTAGCAATTGCTAGAGATGCTCTGACAACTCTGCCCCTTGCCCTCAGCTGTGGATGCATTGTGAAATGCAGTTCATACTGTATTTTGAAAAATTTAGGATCCTAGTATACTGATGACGACCTTGATTAGGCTGCTAGAGCTGCCCTTGCCAGAGGTAGATCTCATTCTCACTGGTACACTATTTTAGTCCATGTTTACACTAGCTAGGTTGTGTAACTAAATGTTGGAAGCATTTCCATCCTGCAAATATGGGTTCTTCACACTCACTGTTAATTATCCAGTATGAATGAGCAGCTTTATACTCCTCAAAAGGGAAAATGAAGAAACTGACTGATGTATCTTAAGCTGTCATTATAGTTAGCTATCATAGGCTTTCTAAAGATTTGCTAACAGGGAAAGTCTTTATAAAATCATCTGGAGAAGAAAACTTGCATTTCAACTATTAAGTGCGTGAAAAAAGATTTTTGTTTAGAAGCTGGATCGTACAAATGATACAGCTTCCAGTTAAGCTTATGTTTGATGGTATGGTAGTATATTGTGTTTTTTTAAACAGCTTTGTGGAATTATCACTTGTGACATAGGCAAACTTACATTTATTTAAAAGTAATCAAACCATATGAACAAGTTCACATTTACAAACACTGTATGATACATAACATATGTGATGTATAATCTTGGTAACATTACATAAATTATTCAGTTCTTGTCTTCTCTTAAACCTCATTCCTCCTCCAAAACATGTTGTGTGTGTATATTCACAAAATTTCCATTTTCTCTGTCATTTTCTCGTACCCCTTTTTATAGATCTCGTGTCCTATTCTTTAATGTTACAATATTCACTACTTCAAGTATAGCTGGTTTAGATTTTGATTTCCATTTTCTAGTAATTGCATTTTGGCAGCCACCAGAATTAAACTTAACAAGGCCTTACTGTGTGTCTAGGCAGTTCAAATCCTGCATCTCGGCTCAAAAAAATAATTTCCTTAGTTACAGCCACTTGCTCATCCAATATTACTGACCAAGTACTCCAGGGAATTTTTAAGGTCTGCAAACACATTACACTCCCAAACATATATTCCCAGTTAGTTCTTTCTTCCCCATCATACCTCCAACATTTGCTATCTACCTGATGAAAACTTCTTTGGAGTCTGCTTGGGGAATAAATGTAGCTATACAAACACTTCTAGGCAAAAATCCAAAATATTCTTTACTTTGTTGCATATTTAGGATCCATACCTTTGTACTTCTGCTTCCTTCTGAATTGCATGTCGAATATCTCTTCTGACCTCTTCTGATTCCTGCAGTTACTGTGCAATATTTATATGCCCTACTAATTATCTCTTTTCAACAGCAGCTGTTGTTTTAGATTCAGTTAAAACTCTCAGGTCTTTTGCTGAGGATTCTCTTATCCCTTTCTGTCTGTCTGTATTCTGATGTCACTTCCTGATAGGAAAAGCAGTCACTATCCTGGAGTCCAAATGTCTTCTTTGCCTCTTCCATATCCCTTGTCTTTCCTTCTGTAATTATTTGTTTCTGAAAACCTTGGTTCCTTTGCCAGCCTATTCCATTAAATTCCATCCCCTCTGATCTATTCTCTCTACCCCTAATTGCAGTCATCCCTATCAATAAAATCTCCTTTCTTCATTCGTATGTTGGCTTAGTTCTTAGTATACTTTCTGCTGCTTTATGAGTATAATATTCTGTAGGACTGTTGTTCTCCTTAAGGATCTGCATCCAAAATCCCATTGTTTCCTTATTTCTTGATTTATCCCCCTGCTTCATCATCCATTTCCAATTTGAATTGCAGATTTCTGCTTGTGTTATGTATAAGAGCCTTAACTGTGTAGCTCTGAAATATTCCTTCAAATCAGGTAATCCTAAACCTCCTTGTTGTGTTGGGGAGGATCAGCTTATCCCACTTGCCTATTGCCCTCTTCCATCCTAAATAAAATCCTTCAACTCTTTATTAATTACTATCCACAACTTCTTCTATGGTTGATAAAAATATTCCTGACCCGTGTATAAAATTAAAGGGACTAAAAAACATTTTCACTGCTTGTATATTGCTATCAATATTCATAGGTGTGACATTCCAGTTTCTCAGTTTTTGTATTATATTTTCTTTAGTCTCTTTCACATATCCTTTGCTGCCATGACCAAATCCTTTTTAATCCAACTCCTAAATACTTTCTATCATGCCCCAATAAGTCTGTGTATTGCTGAATCGGTTTCATGAGTGGGTACATAGTTTTATAGCTATAACCTTGGTTTTGTCTCCATTAATTTTATATCCTGAGGAAAACTGCAGCTGTCTCGGAATATTCCACAAAACTCTTACCACACTTTTTGGCCACAAAACCAAGACTGAAACACTAAAGGTGGACAAGTGTCCATATTCACCAAGGATATTCACACATTCAGGCTAGTTGCCCAATACAATGCATCTGAAATTCTCCAGGTGCAACTAACACTCGGTAAGACTGCAATCCAAATTGTAGCTTGCTACAGATCCCCCACCATGCCTCAAGATTCTCGCTACACCTTTCTAAACGTACTGGAAAATATTAAGATACAATAAAACACCCTAATACCGGGTGATTTCAACTACCCTGCCATTAACTGGGAAAACTACTCTGGTACCAACACCTTTTCTCAACGGTTCTTGGAATTCATAAATTCCAACCCCCTGGATCAACAAAGCCATTGTCCCACCAGGGGCTCCAATATCCTAGACATGGTCATTACCAACATGGAAGATGCTACACACTAGTGGTCACCCCCTCATTGGTCAGGTCTGACCATGAGCAAATCACCCTTGACATCCACATCCCACCCCCACCCCCCCATTAAGGAAACCTCCATAAAAAAACTTCTCCAAAGCCAACTTCATGCTACTGAAGTCAGAAGTGACAAACTTCATGACACCCATGAAGACAGGATCTGAAAGTTCAACTGCTGAATCCTACACTAAGGCACTGTATGAGCACATCCACTCGTGCATGAATCGTGTCATCCCAAATAGAACCAAGATGCTCTCCTCCAAAAAAAGGAAGCCAATCTGGTGGTCCCTGCTATAAACAAACTATACAACAGAAGGAAGAGACTGTTGCAGAAAAGAGGAAAATCCCAGGATGCAAAAAAGCTTCCTCACCAGCCTCAGTAAGAAGCTGAGATCCCTCATAAAATCCTCAAAAGCTAGTTACGAAAATAAAATTGCCAAAGATTCCAAAGACAACCACAAGGCATTTTATAGTTATGTCAAGACTTTAAATGGCAATGCTCATATCTGCTCTGAGCAACAACAGAATAGCATTAAATATACTAATCCCAAGGATATTGCCAATATCCTGGCAGATCGATTTAGTGCCAGTTTCACCCCCCATCTCAATACCAAAAGATTGCCAAATTCTGGTAATCACAGCTACACCGGTAGAAACTGCACTTTCCAAAGCTAAGAATACAGCCTCCATGGGACCAGATGACATCCTGGGCTGTGTACTACATGAACTACAAAATGAACTGGCACCTCACCTAAGTGGCATGTTTAATCATAGCCTCACCTCAAGCTTCGTGCCCACTGAGTGGCGCACAGCTACAGTTATCCCACTCCACAAGGGGGATCCACCTTGGATCCCGTGATCAACCGTCCCATCAGTCTGACGAGCCTGATCTGCAAGGGTATGGAACGCATTATCATGGAACTTATAAACAAAGACATTGGCAACCTTCAAACACTGGACCCCACCCAGTTTGGGTTTGTGAAGGGCCGATTGTGTCTCCTGAACCTGATTGACTTCTTCGAATCAGTCTCCAGAGCTGTGGACGAGGGTAAGGCAGTCCACACAGCCTATCTGGATCTCGCCAAGGCCTTCAACACCATCCCCCACTCTGGAATTATAGATAAACTTACTAAGCTGGGCCTAAATCCCTTCTTCACTCGCTGAGTTTCCAACTGGCTTACCAACAGAACCCACACTAAAAGTAGCTGACTCCAAATCCAGCTCCAGACTAGTGGAGTACCTCGGGTTCAGTCCTGGGACCACTCTTGTTTGGCATCTACTTCTCTGAAGTACAGACCAACACTAAGGGACTCTGACTAACGAAGTTTGCAGATGACTGCAAACTGGGAGCCATTATTGAATCCCCAAATTATGTGGATATTCTACAAAAGGGCCTTAGACAAACAAATGCTTGGTGCCAGAGCCATGGGTTCAAGCTTAATTCCAAGAAATGTATAGTTATTCCCTTTGGAAAAAAACATGTACCCATGAATTACCACATAGGTGGCAGTACACTAAACATCAAAAGTGTGATGAGAGACTTAGGGACACAGGTGGACAGTGGTCTCACCTTCGATAACCACATCGCCACAACAGTCAGGAAATCCTTCTATGTGGCACACCTCATCACTAAGGGCTTTTCATCCTGAAAAAAGGAGGTCATTGTCCCACTGTACTCCTCCCTCATTAGATCCATTATAGAGTGTAACGCCCTATTTGGTATGTACCTCACAAGACATCTGCAACAGGTTGAAAGGCTACAGAAATACCTCACTAACAGAATCACAGGCATAAAGCAGATGCCATATGCTGGCAATCTAAAAAAAAAAAAAAACCCCAGCTATAGTCTGTGGCATATCATCTACTCAGAGGCGATTTCTGCTTAACATACAAGGCCATGTCAAACTGTGAGCTGTTGAACATGCTCCACTTGAAGAAATCCCAATCCCTCAGAGCCACATGCTCCAGGGATCTAAACCTTGTCATCACAATGAACAAAACATGCTGGAGGGATAGGTTCCTGACCCAGACACTCTCCCATATTCTGGAATAGACTGCTCATACATGTCAAGCAGAACGCCTCCTTGGCCCTCTTCAAAAGGAACCTTGATTGAATGGGAGATGGGAAATTCACCCCGGGGATCATGTCAGTCGCCCTGCTAGACAGGGGTCCAGGAAGTAAGTATTGTGGGAAGAAATATCCAGGGAATTGTTATGGCTAGGCTTGTATAGGCCCTAGGGCTGATAGCCTAGTACCAACCTATGAACCTTAACTGAGATGTCTTTATCTGGTAACATTAGGTCCAAAATAATATCTACAATTAATGCCAACTTTTCTTGAACATCGTACCAGTTATGTCCTTTTATTTTTCACTGTACCAGTTATGTCCTTTTATTTCTGAGTCTCTTATTTTCTTTGCCAGTGGTTCTAAATATAATGGAAATAAAAGGGGAAAGAGGACACCTCTGCTCTATTCCTTTGTTCAGACACAACTTATCATAGAGGAACCCTCCCACTTTGATTTTTCGCCCCAGTCCCTCATATACCCTTCTAATTAACTTTATTGTATCAGGAGATGCAAATGCTTCCATTGGGCCATTCATGAAATCCTAGCTTACTCAGTAGAATGGTTTCTCTGCATCAAGACCTAGCAATAACAGTGGCATTTTCTTGCATTCTTCTTTCCTCTGGATTGTCCTTGTTCTATTAATGTTAACAAATGTTGGTCTGCCCTTCACAAAACCACATTGATCCATATCTATCAATTTTGGCATCATCTTTGCAGATGCTTCCAATTTTCTACTCATAAAATCCCAGCTTACTCTGTCAGTATGTCTTTGGGTATTAGTCACCACAGCTTTTTTTCCAGAATGTTGACGCCGCCCCTCCGTTTAAAATACTGGTAAACAAAACCTTCCAGATTTTTATCACTTTTTTCCTCTCCAAACTTCTACCAGAATAGCATCTGTTCCTGGTCACTTTTCTCTAGATTTGCTTATACGTCATCATTTTTATCTCCTCTCCTCCTAGTTTATCTGTTAGTTGTTTTGCTTTGTCTACCTTTAACCTTGGCATATTTAAATCTTCCATAAATATTTCCATTTCGTTTTTTTTTCTTGATTTCCCCACTTTTCTGCATATTTCATAAAATTTCCAAAATATGTCTAATACTTCTACAAGATCTCTGGTTATTTTTCTTGTTATAGGTTCTCTAAGTT